>NC_056750.1:215241748-215429248 GCF_019279795.1 Protopterus annectens | reverse complement strand
GAAACTTTAGACTTTGATTTCCATTTTCTAGTAACTGATTTTTAAACTTAACTTGGGCTTACTATGTGTAGGCAATTCAGACCCTGTATCCCAACTCAAAAAATAATTTTCTTAGTTACACCTATCTGATCATCCAATATTTCTGACAAAATATTCTGTAGGGAATTTTTAAAGACTTCTACCTCATTATGCTCCCAAAACATATGTTCTCAGTTACCTCTTTCTTCCCCATCACACCTCCGACATTTACCATCTACCAGGGGCGGCTCGTGGCATCGGGCTGCCGGACTGCAGCCCCCTCAAAATAAAAATTAGAAAAGAAAAGAAAAACAAAACAAAAAATTATTTTTAAAATTTCGCTGACTTCGCACATGCGCAGTAGTCCCGACTACTGTCGGTCTATGCGCATGCTCAAGGCAGTCCAGCAGTCCCCATAGAGGGACACAAGGAGACGTCTGTGCACTGTTAAAGTGCACAGACTCGCTGGGATTATATGTCGGGTCCGGACTGCGCCTTTACTTGGGATCTCGCGGGTCTTTGTTAGTCTTGCGCAGGCAGGATATGGAGAACAGACTGGTAGGTGTATGGTGCATTTTACATTATGTGTTAGCTGGATGGTTTAGTGCTTTGAAGTGTGTGTGTGTGTGTGTGTGTGTGTGTGTGTGTGTCTGTGTGTGTCTGTGTCTGTGTCTGTCTGTGTGTGTCTGTGTGTGTCTGTGTCTGTCTGTGTCTGTGTGTGTCTGTGTGTGTCTGTGTGTGTCTGTGTGTGTCTGTGTGTGTGTGTCTGTGTGTGTCTGTGTGTGTCTGTGTGTCTGTGTCTGTGTGTGTCTGTGTGTGTCTGTGTGTGTCTGTGTGTGTCTGTGTGTGTCTGTGTGTCTGTGTGTGTCTGTGTGTGTGTCTGTGTGTGTCTGTGTGTCTGTGTGTCTGTGTCTGTGTGTGTCTGTGTCTGTGTGTGTCTGTGTGTGTCTGTCTGTGTGTGTCTGTGTGTGTGTGTGTGTGTGTGTGTGTGTCTGAAAATGCCCCAGGTGCTCATGGTGGTGTGGTAGGGAATACCTCAGGCTTGAACCCTGTACCCCGTATGCAGGTGTTAAAGACTTGAGTTCCCTACCCACCACCATTTGTAAAAAAATTCAGATTTTTGCCTCATTTGATCTGATCTGTTCCTCATAATATCTGTGGTTTGTAAATGTTGCAATGCTTGATATTTGATGGTGTAGTAGTAGCATTGTTGCCTCACAGCTGCAGTTTCTCAGGTTTGATTCTTGGCTGGGGTTCCTTCTTTGTGGGGTCCGTATCTTCTCCCTGTGTTTGTGTGGGTTTGCTTTTGTGTCCTCCCATGTTACAAAGACATGTCTGCATTATTTCTTCCTGGGCCTCTGCTGAAAATTGTTTTTTTGTTCGAAGTCAGACTGTCCTGATTAATAAATGTTAAATAAAATTGACAGGCATTTGAATTTCAGACTTCAGGTTTCTGAATGCCTAATTCCTTCCAGATTTGATGGTGCAGTGGTAGTATTGTTGCCTCACAGCTATAGGTTTTCTGGTTTGATTCTTGGTTGGGGTGGCTTCTGTGTGGAGTCTGCATCTCCTCCCTGTGTTTGTGTGGATTTGCTCTGGTGCCCTGCCATTTTACAAAGACGTGTCTGCAGTATTAATCCCTGCGACTCTGCTGAAAATTGTTTTTGTTCTGTCCGCAGTAAAATTGACCGACATTTGAATTTCAAACTTCATGTTCTTCAGAATACATAGTAGCACAACCTTTTTTTCTAGCAATTTTCTAAGTTTATAAGATGAATATTTTAAATTTGTCCCTATTTTTGGGACTGTATTCCCCATTATTGGCTTCGTCCAGGTTTTTGTGCTAAGGTTGACAGCTATGGCAAGAACTGAATTCACTGAATATGTTTGAGGGCTGTATTCCCTCATTACTGGGTTTGTCCAGGTGTTTTGTACTAAGAGGTTGACAGCTATGGTGAGAACTGAATTCACTAAATGATAGCCATTTAAGTTTCAGTCTTCCTCTCTTTTACAAAGCAGCTGATGTGGCGTGAGTGGTATGTTACTCTGACTGTTTTTGCTCAGGGACCTTGGCAGTAAAATATATGGTGGCAACACAACATTTTATTCTAGCAACTTTCCAAGATTATACAAGCAATGTTTAATGTGTCCCTGGTTTTGGGCTTTTGACCCCAATACATTTTGGCTTTTCCAGTTTTCTTGAGCTGCAGTTGAGATGCAGTTGAGTATTGAGTAGATTTTACAAGGAGCTGAGAGCTGCAGGGGAATAGAAGTTTAGTGCTTTGCCTAGTTAATACTATAGCACAACAGGTTGTGTCCTTGCTTTTGATGCAGAAGGCTGTGGGTTCTACTCCCACAAGGGGTGGATGCTGCCGTACTGAGAATGTTCTCCTTGGTGAAGATACTAACTATGAGTTCGTTATCAGTTTGCCATCCATTTCCTCTTGCAATATTATTACTAGCTTATCATTTTTTTAATGTTATATATAGGCAATTTATTCCTGAGGGGCAACAGACACTTTATTTTTCAATTAAACCATGAAATATAAAGGTGATTGCTAGCAGCAACCGCTTCATTAGCTACAGATTTCTTTAATGTGGAATTATTTAGATGACTTACTTCAGAACTTCAGAGATTGTGCATATTTACTGATAATGGACTGTAGAATTGTGGATATTTACTGATAAAGGTGCACTGTAGAATTGTGCATATTTACTGATAATGGTGGACTGTAGAATTGTGCATATTTACTAATAATGGTGGACTGTGGAATTGTGCATATTTACTAATAATGGTGAACTGTAGAATTGTGTATATTTACTAATAATGGTGGACTCTGGAAGTCTGAGTAGACTTTTTTATGATAAATGTTCTCAACTGGGCAGTTTTGCCATTATGGGTGCATATGGTTTGTTTCATTGCTTACTGGAAAAATGTTCAAAACAAATTTAAAACACCCTCTAACAAGTGTACTGTATTGTACAAGGAATATAATTTTAGTACAATGAGGAAGGTGTATGTTTCATATGCAAGGGGCCTATGATTCGAAAACAGCCCAAAATTAATCTTTATCTGCCACTGGCAAAATGTATTTACTTTGAATGTGGGTTTCAATGCTGTTTCAATGAATGTGAGTTTCAAGGGCAGAGAAGTTTTAATGCTAAGTTTTCATTGTGAGACTGTGTTGCTTTGTTTAACAGATGACTTAGTGTTTGTGCTGTAAAATACAAAATAAAACTTTCAAATGAAGTCCAACTCATCATAGAAGTAAAGCAGTATGCACATTAATGTTTATGGTAAATGGAGTGAAATAGTCAAGTAATGGTTCATTGGAATAGCTGCAGAGGCTCCATTCAACCATTATTTTGTCGGGGGGGGGGAGGGCAGCAAACTCAGACAGGCCCAGCTGAACTATACCTCCCAACTGTCCAGATTTTCAAAGAATGAATAGATTTTTGCTTCTTATTTTTGGTTTGTTGTTCATAAAATTTGTAGTTTTAATTCCTAAATGATTTGCCAGAAGTCACTAAATAATAAGTTTCAGACTTCATAACCTTCAGAAAAATGCATGTTAAAGTAAGAGCTGTTCTATCAACTGTCTCAATTTATACAAGAGCAATTTTAGTACTGTTTATATGTGCCCCAATATATTTGGCCTTGTTCAGATTTACTGCATTAACAGGTTGAGAGATACATGCAAATAAATTGCTTTATAGAATTAGGCATAGCCAACCTCTCAACTGTCCCCAATTTTGGCTCAAAATGTTGTTCTTCCCCTAATAATCCCTCCATAAAATAGCAATTTTGGAAGAAAACATGGAGGGTTTACAATTAAGAAATAACTGTAATAATCAAAGTTATAGATTACTTGAAATGCATATAGATTCTTTTATTTTGTCAGCTGCTCAAGGTAGCAGTACTAATATTAAAGTGTCCCTTCTTTGACAGGTAGCAGCTGTATTGTGTGTCTATTTTATATTTTTGCATCACATTTTTGGTCCATTTTTCATAAAATTGTGTTTTTTGGCAAATTATTAGTGACAAATCACTAAAGACTGAAGTTAGAAAATGACAGACATTTGAGTTTCAGATTTTATACCCTTCAGAAAATTCATACTAATGCAAGACCTATTCTATTATCTTTCTAAGTTTATTAGAGCAATATTTAAAAATTGTCCTTATTGTTGGGCCTTTGTCCCACTTCTGTGTATGGCTTTGTCCAGATTTCTTGCTCTTGAGGTTGAGAGGTATGACAAATGTGTCAGGGCCATCACAGTCAGCCAGAGAGATTTCAAATTGTGACAGGCTTGTTGCACCCCACTCCCCCATGTAGTGACTCTGGATGTGTCCAAGCAAGGCAAGGAGTAGTTGTATCTACCTTGGATGGGGAGGACACACTGCATAAAATACTACAGTGGCTTTTCATCTGTCCTTGATTTTGCAGAATGGTCTGGTTTCTGTCATATTTTTGTACTGTTGATTTATGCTTATTGCTCAGATTTATGCTTATTACTCAAAGTGCCTGTTGCTCTGTGTTTAAGTAGCAATGCTTTAATGACCATAAGGTAAGCTTGTCTGACATCGTAAGATGCAAGTAAGCTTTAATAAGCATACTGTTAAAGAATTGCCAACATTGAAAGCCTTTCTGTTGTTGCCATGCAGAGAATACTTGACTAGATAATGTATAAGCCTTGGGTATTAAAGGACAAGATTCCATTATTTTAAAAAGCTCATTACACTTGTTGGAGACTTCCAGTCATCTCTACAGACTTTACCCATAAACTAAACAGAATGCCAATCATGTGTGGTCCATAACCTGTACAGTAATCCTTTAAGCAATGTATCATGAGCTTGTTTCTTGTTTGCTTTTCATTTTTTACTTTTATCATGTTTTCCCCATGATACAAGTTGTCAGGCAGCAGATCTTTTTTGGATAAGAAACATTTTTACAAGTGGGGGCATCACATAGATTTCTACTTTCAGCATGTTACTTGGTACTTTAATAAAGCTGAATATATTATAATTAGCACTACAGTGCAAGGAGAAGTGGTTTGAGTTGAGTGCTTCTGGTTTTTCTTATACTTGATTTTGACTGGCATTCCAGTAATGTATTTAAAAAGTAATTTCTTTTTTCATGCCTCACAACCTTTTGTTTCCATCTAGATATTAAGTAAGCTGTCATGCAGCCAATGCATTGCAATATTTTTATTCTTCTACACTTATTTTTGTCTTGATTGGACTTTCATAATGATGGTTTGCCACCCAGGGCAGCGTATTTAATTAAAGTTAGTTTTTTGTGGTTTTGTGCATAGCCCCTCCCCTTTATGGTTGACCACACCCCCTCCCTTTGACCCCACCCATTCAGCATCTCCTGCAGCCCCCCTGTGATTTGAAGTCACCAGCCGTCACTGCCATCTACTAGAGGAAGAATTATTTTGAGTCTGCGTGGGGTAAAACATACCTATGCAAACACTTCCAAGCAAAACCCATAAATCTTCTAGATTTTGTTGCATATTTGGAAACCATACATATGCCCTCCCATTGTTTCCTTGTGAATTGATTATCCAATCTCTCTCTTCACAATCTTTTCTAACCTCGTCTGATTGATTCCTATCGTTATCATGCAGCATTTTATATGTCCTACTAACTGTCCCTTTTTAATAACAGCTTCTGTTTTAGAATCAATGAAAAGCTCTGTCAGAGCAGATCTTTCACTTTACATTCCCCTACCATTTGCCTATACTCATATACCAATCCATGATAGGGAAGGCAGTCTCTAGCCTGCAGTCCAAATGTCTTTTTAGCTTCATCCCATTCCATTACCTTTCCCTCTCTAGAAATTTCCTCTCATTACCTTGGTTCATTTGACAATTTTCTCTAGTAACTTCCAGTCTCCTTTTTCCTCTTCTCTGTACCCCAATTTCAGTTATCCCTATTGGCAAAATCTCCTTTCTCCATTCTTGTGTTGGCTTAGTTATCAGAACACTTTCTGCTACTTCATGTATATAATATTCTGTTTGTTTTTTCTTAAGGATCTGCATTCAAAATCCAATTCTATCCCTACTTCTTGAATTTCTCCACTACTTCGTCACACTCTTTTCCAGTTTCTGCTTGTGTTACATATATGAGCCTTAACTGTGTAGCTCTAAAATAGCCCTTCAAGTCAGGTAATCCTTATGTACCTTGCTGTAGTGGAAGGATCAACTTATCCCACTTAACCCTTGCCTTCCCTTCCCCAAGATAAAATCCTTCAACTATTTATTAGTTACTGTTCACAACTTGTCTACCGGTTGATACAAATACGCCTGACCTGTACCTAAAACTAAAGGGACTAAAAACATTTCACTGCTTGTATCTTGCTATCCATGCCCATAAAACAGCTGCTTCTAGTTTCTCAGTTTTTTGTATTAACTTTTGTTTAGTCTCTTCCAACATATCCTTAGCTGCCATAACAGAATTCTTTTGTAATCCATACTTCTAAATACTTCATTTAATAATGCCCGCATAAATATGGGTATTGCTGGATCAGTTCATGTCTGGATACATAGTTTACAGCTATAGCCTTTCTTTTATTTTCATTGATTTTATATCCAGAAGAGACCTGAAACTATTTTAAGATGTTCCACAGCATTGAGATGTCCTTTTCTGGTTTTATCAGGTACAAAATAATATTGTCTGCAAACGAAGCCAACTTTTCTTAATTACCATACCAATTATATCCTTAAATTTCTGAGTCCCTTAAGTATTTATTTATTTATTTATTTATTTTGCCAATGGCTCTAAATATAAAGCCAATAAAAAGGGGGAAAGCGGACATCCCTGCTTGGTTCCTCTGTTCAGACACAACTTGTCAGAAAGGAACCCTCCCAGTTCAATTTTTTTCCTCTGATCCCTTATATATCCTCCTAATTAACCTTATTATTGTACCAGTGAATGCTAAGACCTTCCATTGCCCTACTTATAAAATCCCAGCTTACTTTGTTGATTGCTTTCTCTGCATCAAGACCCACCAAAAACAATGGTATTTTCTTATGCTATGCTACATTCTGGATTATCACTTTTCTAATGACTCTCAAATAATTTCCAATACCCATTCCTTAAATTCCTCTCTTTTTAACAGGTAGGTGGGGAAGCACCAGTGTCTCATTTTTACTTCATATCCCTGCATTTTTATCTTAGTTGTCATTGGTGCATGATCTGAAATAGTTATTGCATGTGTGTCAAAGTTTTCAATTAAATGCACACATTCCAGTAAAATATAATTTCTCGCTAGTCTAGCCAAATTTATTATGCTGAAGAATACATAAATTCTTTCTGAGCTCCTTCTACTGAATTTGTGTCTTCCATATCAAATATATTCATCACATTTCTTCAGAAATCTACCCTCTTTTGTTATCTGTTCCTTTCTAGGTCTCCCAGATACATCTTCACTATTGAAAATCAAATTCCAGTCCCCACCTATAAGCAATATTCCCTGCTGAATGCAGATTATTTCTCCCAAAATGTTCTTAAGCTCCATAATATTAGTTTTAGGTGAAATAAAAATACATGACAGTGTAATCCACCTTCACTGGTGGCAGCCACTACTACCACAAATCTACTGTTATTATATTTTCCCTCTTCTCTCACTACTGGAGCTCTTCTAGCAATTAATATAAGTACTCTCCTTTTCCTTTGTCCCTGATACTACACTGAACATCCCTCCTAAAATCTTTTCTTTATCAACCTCACTTGCTCATTTCTTTCCAAGTGTGTTTCCTGTAGCATTGCTATTTGCACTCTGCATTTCTTAATATAATTCAGTACTCTTTCCTCTTTGTCTATACCTGTGATGAATTTCACATTACAAAATAATATGGTTAATGTAGCCATTATGATAAGAATTTATTATTCTACCTATTATATATGACAATTTTTTTAAATGTCTATTTCCAGCTTTTGTGTTACATGCACCCACTAACGTTTGGCAGGCTGATTTCCATTTGAACCTATATCACATTTTACAAGACTTTCCCTGGTAGTCAGTAAACTCCACATATACTTCGCACAAAGCCTACATGGAGTTACATGTGTGCACAATGATGTGCTGTGAGCAACAGCACTCATTGCATATTCATGCCACTCACCACATTTAAATGTAAATAAACATGGTTTCATGGCTGTCTGGCCAGGAAACCATGTAAGCAAACACGTATAGTAATTCTGTTTAAGACAGAGCATTGAAGATCTGTGGTTTTGTATGGAATGTCACAGTGATCACCAGGGCTTAACAGATAGCTCTTAATCTCAGTACCAGACATCTGGACAAAGGCCAACGTAATGGGGGACAATCATCCAGAAATAGGGACATATTTGCTGTTTAGAAATGTGCTAGAATAACAAGGGGGTTTCTATTAAGATACATGTTCTGAAGGATTTGAAGTCTGAAACTGAAATGTATGTAATTACTGAGTCACATCAGTCCTGAGATCATCCCAGTAATAAGGCAGAAAAAAAGAGGTTATGTAGTTACCATAATGTTCCATCTGAGTTGTCCATTTTCATTCTTCCTCAACATATGAGTTCAGATCTGACTCAGCCATTACTCTAGCTCATGGTGAATAACAAACACTCAGGCTCCTTTCCTACCCATAATTCACCAAGCCCAACTTCCCTCAGAATCTTTTTACAGCTTGAGAGAGAGAGAGAAACTATAAAGGAATTGCTGTAACTGAAGTTCAACACAAGGTACATACGGTGCCTTTGGTGTCCTTAAATATGTGATTCCTCTAGAATTGAATTGCGAGAAATGGAGGGGGAGGATGGAGAGTTGAGGAAGAATGAAAATGAACAACACAGATGAAAAGTTATGGTAAACACATAACTTCTTTATCTGATGTTGTCAATTTTCATTCATTCCTCAATGTATGGGACAGAGCCCCCAGCTACCTGTATTCCTGGGTGGACTCTAAGGAAGGATATTCCTGAGTACAATTCAGTCAAAGGCTGCTCTTCCACTTGAGACCAGATCTAGTTTGTAATGATTGATAAAGGTATGAGGATTTGACCATGTAGCAATCACCGCACAGATATCATCCATGGGATGCTCTAGACTGGAATACAGTGGAAGTAGCCATAGAGCTACTGTAATGAGCCTTTAACGGTATTGGAACAGGAAGATTCAATTTAGTTTAGACAAAGGAAATGCAATCTGTTACCCATCTGGCTAAGGTTACTTTTGTAACTGATTTTCCCATCTTGTGCTGTGCAAAGGAAACAAAGAGCTGGTCTGACTTTCTAAATTGTTTTCTTCGGTATAGATAAAAATGTAATTGTCTATGGACATCCAGTAAATGCAGCATATATTCCCCGTTATAAAGTTTGGAAAGAATACCGGCAGGCTAATGGTTTGGTTAATGTTGGATTCTGATGCCATCTTAGGTAGGAAGGAAGCACTGGTATGTAAGGTGAACCGATCTTTGTGAAACATCAAGTATGGGGGCTTCAAAGATAAAGCCTGAAGTTCTGAAATTCATTAAGTGGACGTAATTACCACTAAAAGATAGCCTTCCAGGTCAGGAACTTTAAATCACATTTAGCTGTAGGTTCAAAGGGAGACTATGTCAAGGCTTTCAGTACCAAATTTAAATCCCATAGTGGTACATAATCTTTGTAAGGGGGTCTAAGTAAAAGAGTACCTTTCAAAAATAATTTACATAGCTTGCAGGAAGCCAATGAAGAATTCTGAAACCCCACATGGAAATTCGAAATAGCTGTGAGTTGGACTTTAATAGGTGATGCTCTAGCACCCTCATTAAACAAGCTCACTGAAATTTCAACAACAGAATGTATCGGGACTGTGAAAAGTTCTGTTTGATTCTGTTCTGCCCAATAAACAAATCTTCTCCATTTATTTCTGTATAATTTTCTCATAGAGGGTTTATGGGAAGATAACAGAATATAATGGACAGGCAAAGAGAACATAGATTGCTTGGCTATTAATGGAATTGGAGAAACCATGCAGTCAGTTTGAGGTTTGAAATGTCTGGATAAAACATGCCTGTTGGGTGAAACAGGAGGTCTAAGGTTGGATCCAGAATACAACGTGGGTACCAAACATGAGGCCAGAGGAAAGGAAATCAAATTTGTTGAGGCTAATAAGGTGCCATGAGGATGATTTTGCTCTTTAACCTGGCTGCTTTCTGAAGGAACTTGGGAATTTAAGGAGTCAGGAGATAAGCATATGACATACCGAGGGGGCCAAACATGGAGAAGAACATCCCTCAGTGACTCCCCCAACAGGGGGATTAGGGAACAAAAAGCTGCTGCATTTGTTGTTTATGGGAGATGCAAAGAGATGGCAGCAAGGCTGGCCCCAGCGATAGAAAATCATATCTGTTACTTTGGAGTTGAGAGACCACTTGTGAAGTAGTAAAATTAACCTGCTTAGTTTGTCTGCTATCACGTTTTATTTCCCTGGAATGTGCTTTGTGATTAGAAAGTGGTTGGAGTTTGCCCATTACCACACCCTCAGGGCTTCTCAACACAAGAGATAAGATTTGGTTCTTCCTTGTTTGTTGATGTACCAAACTACTGACATTCTGTCTCCATGGATTGCAGTCATTCCTAGAGGGAGATAATCTTGAAATGCTTGCATCAACAGGAGCACCACTATTATTTCCAGAACACTGATATGCAAATTGGTCTTTTTGAGGGACCAAGTGCCTTGGACTGTCTTCCCCAGAAAGCGTCCCCCCACCCAATCTGGGAAGCATCTGTGGTTACTATGACCCTTGGGCTAATGGAGAGGGAAAGGTTGACCTTACAACAGTTGTTTAGACTGCATCTACCAGGAGAAATACCATTTGCCTACCTGAGTTATTTGTATCTTTGACAGCATGGATTGAGAGAAGATTGACCACTGAATTTGTAGCATCCCTTGTAGAACTTGCATGTAATATTTTGCTAGAGGAACCAAAATTATTGCTGCTGGCATTGATCCCAGAGCTGGCAAAATCAACCGGGATGAAATGCTGGTACTGCAAATTATTTTAGTGACCTGATTCCTTATTGTTTGTACCCTCACAAGGGGAAGAGTTGTTACCATAGATACAGTGTTGAAAGTTGCTCCTATGAATTCCAAAGTTCTGTGTCAGTTGCAATTGAGAGTTGTTGTAATTAGTGGTTATACCAAGATCTGAACAAACCTGCAAGACTTAGTCTCATGCTTGTACCAGTTGATGCTCAGTCAGAGCAGTGATGAGCCAGTCGTCTAAGTGTGGAAATACCCAGAATCCCTGCAGTCTCAGGTGAGCTGCTACTACTGTCATGCACTTGGTGAACAGACTGGGGGCTATGGTGAGATCAAAGGGCAGTGCTCTGAACTGGTAATAACTGGTTCCCAGCCAGAAGCATGGGAACATGGGTACCTTCTGGATCATCTGTTCATCTTTATGTGATAGTATGCATCTTGAAGGTCTATTGAGCACATCCAGTCGTCCTTGCTCAGAAAGGGAAAAACAGACTGAACTATGATCATCCGGAACTTGGTGTGTCTAACTGATTTGTTTAACATACTGAGATCTAAAATCAGTCTCCACTCTCCTGTTTTCATGGCACAGAAAATAATCTTGAGTAAATTCTAGATTCTATCTGGTCTGGGGGACCTACGGATGACTTTTTTTCTAGCAGCTTTTGCATTTCCAGTGCTGCCACTTTCCTCTAACTGGGTGGGACTTCAGGGATTTTCCTGAGTAATGGGGGTGGAAGGGAAAAGGGAATATCTTAACCTCTGTAAATAATTATCTGCACTCATGTCTCTTGTTATGTTTAGCCAGGCCTCCTGCTGCAGTGATAAGTGACCCCCAACTGCCTCCAGAGGAAGGCAATCAGGCCTCTGTTCGGGAGCTTTGAAAGGGTCTGTTGGAAAAAGCATCCTTAGACCCTCGATTTTGTGGGTCTTCTCTGCCATGGGGGCATCTTCTGCCATTATCACCCCCCCGACTCAGGGGGAGCTATCTCCACTTGTTTCCTGGAAACGATCCTGAGACTTCCTGAACCACATCTTTGACCTCCCCATTGATTACTGGTAAAGGTCTGTTAGTGATCAAAAAACATACACCCACTGCAGATAAGAGGGGGAATTTAATAAAGCCTACATAGTCTTTTTTACCATGTAAGCATTGTGGCATGCTACTTACACAAAAGTAAGCAGGTTATTGATTCAGTAAGCACAGCTGGGTGCACGCACACACCCCAACATGGAAGTATCCATAGCATGTAAATCATTGCATAAGCAGGTGAATTTCATACAAATGAGGGAGGCAGAGTGATCCAGCAAGTAGATAGGCAGCTTTGAAGACTCTGTGTTGCTGCCCATAGTGTAGACAGAAAAATTCCGTGTACAGGAGTTTAGACAGACAACAGGGGCTGTAAAAACATAGGTAGATGGGCAGAAATGGCATAGCACATACAGATATGAGCATAACTATTCACTGTGTGTCCAAAACCGTAAGGGAAATTAGTTAAAAGAATTTTTTTTTTTAATAATCTGGGTAAGCTTGCACAGCATGCCTCAGTGCGCAAACGTACTTTTATGAAGGAAAAAAAAAACAAGACTGGAAAAACCAAATGTAATAGTATGTGACAGGAATGTATTATAGAACCATGTATGGAGTATCTACAATGGTGGAATTGTGCTGTTGATAATGAGGCAGGGCCTGGACCATATAGTTTTCAGGTTGTGTGCACAGATCCCTATGCAAATGAGCTGGGGTTAATGAATAGCATAAATGGGTAACCGTGTCCATACATCTCTTCTATGTAGGCACAGAGACATTTTTGTGTCCACAGAAGAGATAGCTGACATCAAAAGGGGGTATGTCTGAGGACTTGTAAGCTCATTGGAGCTCAGCTGCACCCGATTGTGTAGTGCACCACTGTGCTGAGCAAAGGGGGTGTACAGTTACTGCTAAGCTTTGTTTACCTTCGGGGCATATGTTTCCATGTGTTTGCATGGCACGCCGCTGTATGTCTGTATTCTGTTGATTGTGTGAAGAATGACATATATCTCTCTGGTGGTTGTTGTGGCTCAGTGGGCTAGGGACGTTAGCATGGATGATGGTGTTGATGGTTTGAATCTGGCAATATCCATATATTTTGCATGTGAGGTCGCTGTATGGTGGTATTCCCACAGATTGTCATACCCCTCAATCTGTTACTGCAAGAAAGCTGAACAAAGTCAGAGAGAATGGGGGGACAAAGGGCCAAAACTACAGACAGACAGACATTACACATGCTCTGATTAACCTAGCAGGTGACTAGTATAACAGTGGGTTGCATTACAACAGAATAGCTGCAGGATGTAAAGCCTGTCATTTAAATGTGTCAGCAGTTAGTAGAATTCAGTGACTGCATTATACAATATTTTACAGGAACACCACAAATGTATCACCACAAATGTATGAGGAACAGACCAGACATATTGTGCTAAATGTTGGACATTCTGCAAAAACATGGTACAGTGAGAGGTATGTAGACTGTCACCCTATGTGTGCTGTTACATTATGTACCCCAGTCACATATTAAGTACAGCACACAGCCGGAGAATGTTGTGGACAATTTCACGGACATGCTGTTCTGCGGAAACAGGTGCAGCAGCCAATGTCTGTAGCACACAAAATCTCGGACTGGAGTACAGGTAGCTCTGGCCTGGAGTCACCTTGTAGTTACTGACAGTCCCACTGGGCATGTCCCAACACTTAGTTAACTTGAGTGCAAGTCTGTTGCCTCCTCATCACAAAGACCTGCTATGTGGAAATACGCCTGTACATACAGACAGATACATATACATATCTGCCTGTCTATATCGCCCTCTCACATGATTAGTGTATCTATCAGTATGTACCCCAAATACATATGATGCTGATATATATATAAATATATATATATATATATATATATATATATATGTATAGTACAATGATGCATAGAATCTCCACATATATCTACATAACACATATAATGTACACACACAGCAACATTTAAAGAGATATCCCCTATTCCCTGTCATACACACACACACACACACACACACATATATATATATCTATATATATATATATATATATATATATATATATATATATATATATATATATATATACACCGAGAGAGAGAGAGAGATGTAAGAATTTCCCCATATACCCTCAGAATGCTGAGGTTATCTGCACTCACACATCAAAACAGTTGTCCAAAGGAACCAGACCAAGGCTGTAACAGTACATAATTCACTCACCCACAGACCCCTGTGCCTGCGGAATGTCACCATGTAGGCAGCCACAGGTGAGCAGGTGGTGTAATGTATAATGGTTTCAACACATGCCTTGGACAGGCCATATTGTCCCTGGCCACATGTTTGCTTATCTAACTGCAACCAGACACATATGGCCATACTGGTAACCGTACACACATAGCAGGGATATTAACAGGTATCCCACTCCTAGGACAAACAATACAATAACAGTACCAAGCAATATCACTCTACAGGCAACATATGCTGTTTAACACAAAGCTACGTTGCGTACTCCACAAGTACTGTGCCTGCAATCACATATACAACAGATGTAATGTGTGGCATGTGTGATAAGTACTGCAAGCTGCAGTGTGTAATAGGAGGTAGGTAGGGGTTCTAATCTCACATCAGCTAAGTGTGTGTGCGTGTGTGTGTGTGTGTGTGTGTGTGTGTGTGTGTGTGTGTGTGTGTGTGTGTGTGTGTGTGTGTGTGGGCAAATATATCCCCTTGCAGCACTACGGACATGCCCCTAGGGGCTATCCCCATGCAAGGGACCTGCAGCTATTTACAGGGACATGCATTTATGTCCCTGTAAATAGCTGCTGGCCTCTAAATTGACATCCTCTGCAAGGCTTGCTGATGTCATTCACCTTAAGAGCACTGGCTAACTATCTAATATTGGATAACCTCTGGGGCACATGTGATAAGTACTGCAATCTGTAGTGTGTAATAGTATATAGGTAGGGCTTCTAATCTCACATCAGCCAACTGTGTGTGTGTGTGTGTGTGTGTGTGTGTGTGTGTGTGTGTGTGTGTGTGTGTGTGTAAATATATCCCCTTATAGCACTATGGACAGCCCCATATAGGCTATCCCTGTGCAATGGTTATGAATTTTATGGCCTTGTAACTAGCTGCTGGCCCTAAATTGCCCTCCTCTACATAATCATAACTGATGTCTGCCACCTGTCTGACCCAGACACAGGATATTTGTAGATGAGTCAAATCTATCACCACACCTTGTTGATTTGTAAGTTCAGAAAACCCAGGTGACATTTATCAAGGGTAGCAGACTGTATCACAAAATATAAATGCATGATTATGATGAATACCCCCATTACCCCTGATAGACTTTCTACACATATGCACCTAGGAAGCCATGCACGTATACTGTCGTACCTTGCTGACAAAATATTTCTGCTGTGCTGCCATGACATCCTGTGCCACTGTATTGATGTTGGTGTCCATGGTTTATCCCCTCAGACCTCTCCAACAGAAAGATACACAGGTCCATGACACACCAGTTATTCTGTAACACTACTGCCAGTACAACATCATGCAACATAACATACATAAAGTTTGATGCATAGTCATGACACATGGCAGCATATAGTACCTGTTGTGGCCCATAACAAGTGGCATGGCAAAAGAATACTGCACTACACAAGTACATGTCAAGTAATATAGTCACCCTGTGCATCAGACACATAGTTGCATTTCACTGCATTGATGGCACTAATGACAGAAATGTGGCACAGGTATCATTACATGAACAGGGTATGATGTGGGGGTGCTGGAGGTCTTGGCTGTGCCAAACAGTTGACAGCATGTGTTGGAGTCAGGAAGGGGTGCAGGTTAGATGGACCATGGAGAGGTGCTGTGTGTCTGTAGGTAACCTGCATGTGGCAGTGGTGTTTGAGTGTGTGTATACCATCAAGCCCAGTGCTAGTCCTACACATGTGTATGTCAGACAGTTGTGGATCGTACATGGTAGAGTGGAGAGTTTACCATCTCCTGCCATGAACACGGGAATTGTCTCTGCCAGGAGTAGTACTGGCACCACCATGCCCAAGGTCAGATGCAGTGCTAGTACTTGATGGTAACTACTGTCTGCTGGGGCTGTGTCCCCCATGAGACCACCCAGGATCATGTGCCCATGACCTGCCCCATCACGGTGTGGACAGCACACTTCCCTCTGTAGCACTGGAGGTACTGCCACTATGGGAGCATGACTGTGCATGGCCACATGGACTCTCAACAGATGGTATTGCTGACCTATGTCCATGTGTCCGATGCTCAACTCCAACCAGATTTTCCAGCACAGACAATGTGCAGTCCAAGGCAGGCACTGTTTTAGCCCTCTGTCAGTCCACAGCATCAATGAACTGATCCAGGGTGTCCCCAATGTGATGGAGGCAGTCACGGATGTCAGCCTATGCTGCACCCATAACCCTAAGCATACATCTGATGTTCTGTCCAGAACATGCCTGTGCAAAACATGTGCTGAGTGACCCGTGATGTGACACCTGCAATGGGATGGATAGAAAGCAGTCCTTCTATGAGCACCCCATGTCAGTCTGCCTGTGTGGGACCTCACCAGCTCTCTGGCTATGGCCAGTGTCTACACTCATTGAAGCCATAGTTTCCACACTGCCTTGTTCAATGTTCCCACCCTCTGACTGTCTAATATCTGTGGCCTCTGGGGACTGTGCATGTGCGGGCATACTGACTGTGTGCAGTGACAATTGGGGGGAGTAATGCCAACCTCTGGGACAGATTCAGCCACCAACAATCTCACCTGTGCCTCACTATGACCACCATCATCATCAGAGTTCAATGAGACACTGACATCAGGTTGTGAGTGGGACAGACTGCACCCCCCCCCCCCCGGTCACCTGTGAGAAGCAAAACAAAACCAGTACATTACTACCTGCACTATTATGTATGGTAAGCCACAAAGACTCATACAGATGAGGATCCACAACTGCATTACCAGTCCCACATCTTCTCAACCCTGCTCCCATGCACAATAGACAACCTCACAACGATATACACAGATAAGTCAAACTCTTTATAACATGCACTTCAGCTACATCCAATTAAAGCTGCCAGTACACTATATCTATAAGGTATGCAATATGAGAATATACATAATAGAACTACACATAAATCCCAGTCCACCTACCTTGAGAATGATATACCAGTACTAGTGTCAGTGCCTCAGGTATGTACCATCTCCCTGTTGTGTTTGAACATGTATCTTGGAGCAATTGCCTCATGTATACCAGGTAGTGTAGTCACTCATGACTGTAAGTGAAAACATGTTAATGTTCTTTTAAATACACACCTGTGATTATCCAGTCTATGAACTGTAGTTAACTGTTCCAGAGTGGAACATACAAATATTCTACTCTGGCTAAACACAACATTTTTACATAGGGAAATATGGCAGCTCTTAACTTTCATAGGGTATATATGATCCATGAAATAACTGTATCATACTTACCAGGTACAGGATCATGGACTTGGGCCACACCTGAGGGACCTATGAAAAGGTGAGGGAGAGGTATTGCCAGCACCCCCAAATGTTGTAGCACTACAAGGTAATATGTGCACATATCCATATGTATAGTAGCTACTGTGATACTGTATGTATTGCTGACATGCTGAGTATGTGTACACAACTGAGCTTAAATCCCAACCCCCATGCAGATACCTGACACCCATGTACAGGTATGTACAGCCTGCCACAATGACTGATACAGTATTATAAGCTTACCTGGACACTCCTCTGCTGTGGACACTGTGTCACCCACATCCACGATATATGGTATGAAGGATGCCTGGGAGCTGTCATGTGTTCCTAGGTTCACCAGGAATTCCTCTGTGGCCGAGAGTGGTTATTCCATTGCAAGCCCTCCACCTGTGGTGGCATGATCCCTGGCAATAGCAGCTGCCCTTCATTGTGCAGCATTCACCATGTCTGTGGCCCAGTGTCGGACCTGCTCATAGGTCCTGTCCTGCTGGCCAATCTCATTGACATCCTGCACAAGGTTTGCCCACAATGCTGCCAGCTGTTCCTGATTATGTCTCCCCCTGGACAACAAAATCGGATGATGCTGTCATAGTTCATCAACTATTATCTCATTCTCTGCATGTGAGAAGGGGGCATGTCAACAAAAGTATATGGTTCCTGAAAGACAACAAAAGGGGGACACATTACAGGACCAGATACGTGGATGTCCACTATGTACAGACACCTACAATGGCCTGCACTATCCACTGCTCCCTCACACGTCATACCCTGCAGTCTGGCAACACAATACATATGTGGATACCACCAAGATAGTAACAATACTGGAGTATGTCCCTGTGTGCAGTGACAGATTCTGCTGTATGTTCCTACACCCAGCACTGCAGTCTACTGTGGTGTGCCCCTATGGGCAAACTCCAACTAATATATCATACGGCCACTGCCAGACAAACAGTGTGCTATTACAACTACTATATGGGGACAGTCCAGTAACACCAGTGTGCCACAATGACAGAAAACAAAGGACACCATCTGTAGTATGTGTTCCCTGCAGGCATTATGCCTCTCAACTATATAGATGTTTGCAGAATGTCAAGCTTTTTGCCTAATATTTTTGGTCATTGTCATACAAAATTGTGGATTCCTGAAAAATTGTTGGCAAGTCAGAAAATAAAGACAGATATCTGAGTGTCAGACATCATACCCTTCAGAACACAGTCATGCTACTGCAATACCTGTCAGTCTATTAACTTTCCTAGTTTGTAAGAGCAATTTTCAACAAGTGTCAATAAGTCTGGGCCTTTGCCCCTTCATTAATTATAGCTTTTCCCAGATTTCTTGCTGTAAGTGGTTGACAGGTATGTCAGGCATAGCTGTCAACCACACAGGGACAGATGTCAACAGAATCAGTGACTTAGGCATAGTATATCAGGGATACTTTTAAAATGTTAGAACTATTTATATGAGACATTGACAGAATGAGAGGAGGTGCATTACTGCGTATTGTTTAACATTACAGGAGTGTACACCCTTACTTATTGTCACTATGTATTATGCATAATTGACTAGCTTTCCTACAAAAGCCCTCTGTTGTAGGAGCGATTAAGAGGAACAGAGCTATGATTGGAGTGAAAATCAGGGACAGATGAGAGGCATGCCTGTAGGTGTAGGACAGCAGAATATCAATGACATGTCATTACCATAGATCTGTCTGTAGGTGTAGGACAGCAGAGCATCAGTGACATGTCATTACCATAGATTTGCCTGTAGATGTAGGACAGCAGAGTATCAATGACATGTCATTACCATAGATCTGCCTGTAGGTGTAGGACAGCAGAATATCAATGACATGTCATTACCATAGATCTGTCTGTAGGTGTAGGACAGCAGAGCATCAGTGACATGTCATTACCATAGATTTGCCTGTAGATGTAGGACAGCAGAGTATCAATGACATGTCATTACCATAGATCTGCCTGTAGGTGTAGGACAGCAAATTATCAATGTCGTGTCATTACCATAGATCTACATGTTGGTGTAGGACAGCAGACTATCAATAACATGTCATTACCATAGATCTGCCAGCAGGTGTAGGACAGCAGAGTATCAGTGACATGTCATTACCATAGATCTGCCAGCAGGTGTAGGACAGCAGAGTATCAGTGACATGTCATTACCATAGATCTGCCTGTAGATGTAGGACAGCAGAGTATCAGTGACATGTCATTACCATAGATCTGCCTGTAGGTGTAGGACAGCAGAGTATCAATGACATGTCATTACCATAGATCTGCCTGTAGGTGTAGGACAGCAGAGTATCAATGACATGTCATTACCATAGATCTTCCTGTAGGTGTAGGACAGCAGAGTATCAGTGACATGTCATTACCATAGATCTGCCTGTAGGTGTAGGCCAGCAGAGTATCAGTGACATGTCATTACCATAGATCTGCCTGTAGGTGTAGGACAGCAGAGTATCAATGACATGTCATTACCATAGATCTGCCTGTAGGTGTAGGACAGCAGAATATCAATGACATGTCATTACCATAGATCTGCCTGTAGGTGTAGGACAGCAGAGTATCAGTGACATGTCATTACCATAGATCTGCCTGTAGGTGTAGGACAGCAGAGTATCAATGACATGTCATTACCATAGATCTGCCTGCAGGTGTAGGACAGCAAAGTATCAATGACATGTCATTACCATAGATCTGCCTGTAGGTGTAGGACAGCAGAGTATCAATGACATGTCATTACCATAGATCTGCCTGTAGGTGTAGGACAGCAGAGTATCAATGACATGTCATTACCATAGATCTTCCTGTAGGTGTAGGACAGCAGAGTATCACTGACATGTCATTACCATAGATCTGCCTGTAGGTATAGGACAGCAGAGTATCAGTGACATGTCATTACCATAGATCTGCCTGTAGGTATAGGACAGCAGAGTATCAAAGATATGTCATTACCATAGATCTTCCTGTAGGTGTAGGACAGCAGAGTATCAATGACATGTCATTACCATAGATCTGCCTGTAGGTGTAGGCCAGCAGAGTATCAACGACATGTCATTACCATAGATCTGCCTGTAGATGTAGGCCAGCAGAGTATCAATGACATGTCATTACCATAGATCTGCCTGTAGATGTAGGACAGCAGAGTATCAATGACATGTCATTACCATAGATCTAAGACAGGCTTAATGTTGTAATCCATATTCCCCATACCAACATCCCCCCATCTGCATCCTGTTATATGGATAAATCTATTACATAGCTGGTGGAGTGCAGTACTCTTTTGTTGAACTTTGCTTCCAGTAATGTTTTGCATAGACTGTCTCTGTATGAGATACGTCTCATACAGACTTGTTTCCCATAACCAGCTGCTTGCCTTTTTAAGGTACTGCCCATTAGCAGGTAATTGCCTCTGCACCAGTCTTTGGCTCTGATATGCTAACTGCAGTCAAAACAGCTGAATTGCACTATCATTAACCAATGACATGCCACCACAGTAAAATATATAAGGCCTTCATGTAGGCCCGGGCCCCTTTCTTAGCTGTTCAGATGAACATTACTAAGGTGTGGAGACTACAGCATTGCAGAGGGTAGGTATCATAACTGTCAGCTGTACATATTTATGCAGTATGTCTACAGTTTTACCTCATATGTGTGGTCAGTGCTCCATGACACTGTGGTCATCTGGTAAATCACTGGCAAATCATTGTGGGTTGAAGTCAGTAATGGAAGACTGTCAGAAAAATATGCATCTGGACATAACAAACTGTTGAAAGAATATGTATTCAAATATATATATATTATTAGAAAAGTATGTATTCAAACATTTATAAACTGTTAGGGAAATGTGTGCCTTAGACATGAATAAATGTGCTCAAATCCATATGAGAAGTAGAATATAATGCATTTAATTCTGTTTTGCTAGAATAATAGTAGAAATGAACTCGCATATTCTTGCTTGAAATGTAGCTGCAGTGTGAACAAGGCTTGACCCTGAAAGCTTCCAGCACCAGCTGGAGCATGTCTTTCAGTGTATAATTATTTGCAAAGTTAGAAAATAATAAATCTGTCTGCATGTATATCTTTTTCCTGCTTGCACCAAGGAGGATAGCCTTGTGAACACTACCGGAGATAAGACCGCAGCTGGAGAGTGGAGAGACAAAGAACTATATTAAAAAAGACATTCATCCATTGTATTCGAACTAATCTAAGGGTCTTAGATTAGTTCCATCCTCATAAAGACATTAAAAGACATTGTGACTGACCAGGTGCTTTGCAAGGCTGCAACATTCTCATGGGAAAGAAACTTTTAAAAACTGTAATGTCAGCTCTTTTTCTGAATGGACATGATGTAAAGGGCCTGTCACTGACCACGTCAGTGAGGTGGGCAAAGAACTGATTGTAAGCATTATAAAATGAGGGATATTTCTCTAATAAAATCAGACAAAATTCTGTACAAGCTTGTGTATGGTTTTTTGCCTCCTTATGCGCATAAGTAGATAGTGCTACTGATAACGCTAGCAATAGTGTTAATAGAACTTGAGCCTACTGTTTTACTGACTGTTGTTTTGCCTAATGATTTTTACAGTCTGATTTAACAATTTATCTAACATTTTGGTCCTTGTGTCGAACCGGAATTCCCTTGGTAAGCTGCAGGTCATAGGTGGTACTGAGAACTGCGCAGAAGAAGGAAAGACCTCCGACTGAATTGTTGTGAAGAGGCTGTCCACTCTCTGATCTGTGGCGGCGAAAACTGGATCCCAAGAAGTGCAGTGGTAAGCAGCAGGCTCAGGTAAGAAGAATTTCCCTCTTTGTCTTTGTTTTAGATCAGGGACCAGGTTACATTGTGCTATTGCTAAGGTTTGTGATAGCAGGGAGAGAGAGTTGAAGTATTGTATCTTGAGTTATAGATCAGAGTATAACAAAGCAAAGTAAACAGTCATTCTAGACACTACTGTGGATATGGGGAAATAAGATACCACGTGGTACAGAAGAAGGGTTACGTAACAGTCTTTTTAAGACATGGGTAATGAGTGCACTAAGGGGACACGAGATCCGCCCCTAACAGATGACCTTGAAATATATGCAATTGCAAAGAATAGACAAAGTGAGGTATTTTGCAAAATGGGTCAACAAGTATGGATTTGACGGTAAATTAGATAAAATGTCACTAGTGAAACTTTTGAAACAATTAAAATCTGACGCGGCAGGTCAGGCAAAAAAACAACGACAGTTGGGTGTTCCTCAAGCACATAGGTGGATTGAGGAAGCAAACCGGAGGGAGCAGAAAATTAAGAATGCTAAAGCATTATTTTTAGACAAAGAAGATAATAATACGGTAATAGCACGGCCCCACCCCCACCACCTCCGATACCTTATTCAGAATATGAGGCGGGAGGCGGGCTGGACCCCCCCCACGCTATCCTGAGACAACAGGGGTATTAAAACGACCATTTGTAAGAGAACCTGTTGGAACTAGATCCCGAACACGTGAAACACTTAGAAATGTTCAACTAAGTAGTAGTTCATTAGATGAGAGTGAGGAAATCTGTCCATTAATTGAAGTCCCTAACCCTCAGGCAGGACAGGAGGGCCAAGCCTCAACTCTCTTAGTATATAGACCATGGACACCGGAGGACATCCGAAAGCTACGGGGAATTCCCCATCCAAAAATTAATTTTGAAAAGTTTGTACAAGATTTACAGGGAATGAGATTAAGTTACCACTTGAATGGGGAAGAGGTAGAAAAAGTAGTTAGACAAATTATAGGTCCGGACTGGCACATGGTTTGCGGCGCCTGGAATGCCCGTGACGCCAACTCAGGCCACTCCTACATAGTGGCGCAGAGCTAGATACTAGGTTGAAGGGTCTTACAGACCGCATTACTGAAAAATGGAAACCTAGAGCAGATTGGACTTGTATTAACCAATGCATACAACAAGATAATGAAACAGTGGATGCATACTATGGTAGATTATTAGAATGCTTCAATAACCATAGTGGTATGACTATTCCTGAAAACCAGAAAAATGATAGCCCATATGAGCAACAATTGAAAAATGCATTCCTAAAAGGTTGCATTGCCCCTATCAGTTGCTTCATCACGAAGCATATGATAGATCATCGAACAAGTAGGCTTCAAGCCTTACTAGAGTATGCTAGGCATGCTGAAAGACACTTTAACAGTAAAAAGAAAAAGAAAACGCAGGTCTTCACAGCTGAAGACGGAGCAGAAGTCTTTGTAGTTCAATCAAGCAAAAAGGGTAAACGCAATACTCAGGGCAATAAACGTTCTGACAGGGACCCAGAGTTTTATTAAGAAAGGAAGAAAAGGGGTGAGTGCTTTAACTGCGGAAGGAAAGGACATTTGGCAAGGGATTGCAGGAGTAAAGCACCTGCAGAAAAGAAGGATAAAAGTGATGAAGATTGACTAGATGATAGTCACACTGCTCAGCAGTCGTTAGAGCAGACTAATGAGCAGGGAAATAATGTAAACATAATAGAAGAGACAGATGACATACAAGCGGATGTAGAAACTGGGGAAAGTGAAGTTTTGGATTTGGCCTTATTGAGCCTAGAACTCTATTTAGCCGACACGAAACCGGAAGTTACACTTCTGGTGGAGGGGAAGGAAATTAAATTTTTGTGCGATTCAGGAGCATCACGGACTTTGATTCATCCTTCAAAGTTACCGGAGCACTCTGAATCACCTGATTATATTGGTGAAAGCAGCAAATGGACAGCTGTACAGGGAGCCACTCTCCCATGATATAGCAATAACTGACCCTGTCTCGGGTATAACCCAGAGAAGTAAAATAGTGCTCTCTGAAAAATGCCCAATGAATTTATTGGGAAGAGATCTTATGCAGCTTTTTGGTATAGCAGTAATTCCCACCATGAAAGGTATGGAGGCACGGAGACAAATGGATGCTTTTGTAGTACGATCGGAGGGTGAAGTTTATTATTGGTACAGCCAGGACCTGGTTACTACCGGTCCAGGGGCAGTGACCAAGGAACTAATGAACATAGCCACCAGTAAGGTGCCCTCCCTCGACTTCGATCAGCAACATTTGTTACATTGTACTCTATACTATTGTAGCATACCAGGACCTGATAAGGATTATGAACAAAAACTGTTCAGAAATCCTGCCAACAGACTAATATTACGAACTTTGTATTGGGATACTGAGGGTAATAGTGTGGTAAGTTGTTCATTACCCCAGGAATTCACGGAATTATACAAATCCAACAAACTACCACATGTTAGCCTAACCAAAAGCAGGGATGTTAGATGGGTAGATCTGGGTGACAAAATAACTAAATGGGAGAAGCAAACCGACTTAGAGTTGTCAGAACAAGGAGTGCAGAAGCAGAAACTAAATTGGTTAACGCAGGCACGCCCAGCTGTACACTTACATCAAAGTGAAGACAGCTGATTGGCGTTCTTGATAGAAGAGGAGGAAAAAGCCCTGAGTGACGTACCAAACATTCTTTGGTCAACAGGGAAATCGGATGTAGGGCTTATTCGAACAGCAGGCCCAGTAACTATTACACCAAAATCGGCTTTTAGACCACAAAAACGACAATATCCTTTGAGGAAGGATGCAGAGCAGGGAATCAAACCTATTATAATGGCATTGCTCAAGGCAGGGATACTGGTGGAATCCCTGAATTCACCTTGTAATACACCTCTGTTTCCTGTTAGAAAAGCAAACGGGGAATGGCGGATGGTACAGGATTTACAGGCCGTAAATGATGCGGTAATACCAAGGGCACCTACGGTGCCAGACCCACATACTTTGTTAAATGACTTGAAGCCACAACAGAAATATTTTTCCGTGATAGATATCAGTAATGCTTTCTTTTCAATACCCATACACCCTGATAGCCAACATTGGTTTGCATTTACATTTCAGGGCAAAAGGTATACATATACTCGATTACCACAGGGATATAGTGAAAGTCCAACAATATTCGCACAAGAGATGGCTAGCAACCTGACGGGATTTACTCCACCAGGGGGCAGTCAAGTATTACTTTATGTAGATGACATCTTGCTTGCAGCCCCTACTGAACAGCAGTGTAGGGAAGACACAATAGCATTGTTAAAATTCTTGGCAGAACAAGGGCATAAAGTAAACAAACACAAACTACAACTTTGGAAAAAGCAGGTCAAGTACCTGGGATATGTAATATCCAAGAAAGGTAGAACATTAGACGAGGATAGGAAAACAGCGATCTTACAAGCACCTAAACCAACTACCAAAAGGAAATGATGTCCTTCTTGGGAACGACTAATTTTTGTCGAAGTTGGATACCGAATTATGCCTTGGAAACAGCTCCATTGGCTGATTTAATTTTTAAGACACCAATGGCAGCACAGGAAAAACTACATTGGACATCGGAAGCAGAGGCAGCTTTTTGCAGACTAAAACAATTGGTGGTTTCCTCATTTGTTTTGGGACTTCCGAATTATCATAAGAGATTTTTTCAGACTGTAGATTGTAGGCAGGGATATATGACGTCAGTACTGACGCAACAACATGGCAGCAAGCAACGCCCCATAGCTTACTATTCATCACGGTTAGATCCGGTGGCGATCATTGCCACATTGTGTACAAGCAGTTGTTGCAGCAGCTATGGCAGTGCAGGCTTCGGCCTCAGTGGTGTTGTTTCACCCTCTTACCTTGAAGGTGCCCCATGCAGTTGCGATAATTTTACTGCAAGAAAAAATAGCATTTTTATCTCCGGCTAGACATCTTTCCTGTATGACCATACTATTGAGTCAACCTCACATGATAATTGAACGATGTACAACATTAAATCCATCAACATTGCTTCCGACTCCTGTGGATGGCACACCACACAGTTGCCTACAGGAAATGGAACAGATAACCCTACCCAGACAGGATCTCACTGATGTGCCCTTAATTGATGCAGAGGTGACATTCTATGTAGACGGATCATGTAGGAAGGGTCCTACAGGGAAGAACCTAGTA
Organism: Protopterus annectens; assembly: GCF_019279795.1. Classification (NCBI taxonomy): domain Eukaryota; kingdom Metazoa; phylum Chordata; order Ceratodontiformes; family Protopteridae; genus Protopterus; species Protopterus annectens. Next base: position 215,402,631 of record NC_056750.1, on the reverse strand, counting down.
GGTTATGCAGTAGTAACAGATGCTGAAATTGTAGAAGCTCAGCCCCTGCAGCATAACCTATCTGCTCAAGCAGCAGAATTGATAGCTTTGACACGTGCCTGCACTTTAGCGAAAGATAGATGTGTGAACATATATACTGATAGTCAGTATGCTTTCTCTACGGTGCATGTTTTTGCACAGCAGTGGAAGACCAGGGGAATGATAACATCTACTGGCAAACCGATTAATCATGCACAATTGATTTTGAACCTGTTAGATTCTATTCAGCTACCTACGAAACTGGCCATTTGCAAATGTGCAGCCCATACTAAACAACAGGATAAGATTTCGAGAGGAAATGCTCGGGCTGATGCAGCTGCAAAGCAAGCTGCCTCAGACTCAGAGACCTTGCTTTTAACTGAAGAACTACAACCTACTGAGACTTTAGATTTAGAAATGCTGAAAACAATGCAAACATTAACTACAAAAACAGAAAAGCAGAAGTGGGTAAAACAAGGAGCAGTTCTCAAAGAAGGACTATACATCTCCAAGGAAGGAAAGCCAATATTACCATCTAATCTATTTAGATATGCGGCTTTGTTGAGCCATGGGCAGAGCCATGTCTCAACAGGGGGGATGGTACAGTTAGTTAATAGAACATTCCAAACATACGGATTTACGAATTATACAATAAAATTTTGTGCAGCATGTCATATCTGTAATCAACATCATGCACAGGGAGCATTTAAACCGAAGCAAGGGAGTTTCCCTACACCACCATATCCGTTCCATACTATTTGCATGGACTTCATAGAATTGAATAAATGTGAAGGGAAAAAATATTGTTTAGTAATTGTAGATATGTTTTCAAAATGGGTAGAAGCTTTCCCAACTAGGAATCCGGATGCAGCAACAGTGGCAAAAGCCTTAGTAAAAGAAATCATTCCTAGATTTGGCATACCGGAGAGAATTTATAGTGATAATGGAACACATTTTGTCAACCAGACAATACAACAGCTTGGGAGATTTTTTGGGATTTCTTTGAAGAATCATTGTGCTTATCACCCCCAGTCAGCAGGACTGGTGGAGAGGTACAATGGGATTTTGAAAAACAAACTGAGAAAACTAATGTATGAGACTCAGAAGACTTGGATTTGCTGTCTACCTTTAGCACTGCTGAGCATGAGGACTGTTCCAAATGTAAAAGGACTGACTCCCTTTGAGGTAATATTTGGAAGAGCATACTATGTGCCACAATGGAAGGCCCTCATGCCTGCAGAGCTGGAGGCTGACAGCTCATTAGCTAGTTATATGAAAAAATTGTTAACAAATAAGACTGTTTTGCAGTTGAACTCTTTTTCAGACAAAGAAGAAGCAAAACCGGAAGCCGTGCTGACCCCGGGGTCCTGGATTTGGCTGAAGGTTATCAAAAAAAAGAATTGGGCCAGTCCAAAGTGGGAAGGTCCGTACCAGGTACTGTTGGCAACGCCTACTGCAGTGAAAATTGCTGAGAGATCATCTTGGGTTCATTTGACACACTGCAAACCGCTTAAAGAGTTTGATTTAAATAAACATTTTGTAACTGATATACCACAGAAGCAGGATGGCCAGGGGCAGAGTGTATAGAAATACAAAACAACCCCAAAGACATTGGTTCACTGGCCTACTGATCATACACCTGCTAACCATGTTTGTGGTAACCTTTTTGTTGTTATGGTTTTTCTTGCATATAACTACAGAAGTAAAACTGATGAAACGTGATGAACTTGCTATAGATTGGCATCCGAACTTTAACACATACCTAGCCATGAAACGAGTGTGTAGAGACAATGAACGTTTCAAACTGCTGGGTTTGTACTGCAATACCCACAGCATATGGAGGACTTTTGATGTCTGCTGTCCCTCTGGGGATAAATGAAACTTGGGAAAACCTGTTGTTTGACACAGGTACTGTGAGATCACAGGACAAAGTGGCATTGTACTTGCCTGTTACTCAAAAAGGAATTGTTTGCTTTATTAAAATGACACACTCCAAGTTGGTTGGAGTAGTTGTAACATAACTGTATCTTATAAATGTTATATAAAAGCTAAAGACCAGAGTACTAGTTGTAGCACGAATTATGATTCTTATTTAAGCTTAATGAAAACAACATTGAGAGATGTGCAGAGAAATCCTGAAATGTATAAACAGTTATCTGCTATAGACAGGAAAATGTTTCATCCAGAGTTAACCCGCATCAGTACTAAAGTTGAAAATTGTTATTTTGTTTGTGGGACAGAAGCCTATTAATGGTTACCTGAGAATTGGTCCGGCAGTTGTTTTTGGGTTACCTGGTTCCAGCCATAAGACATACTGCAGAATTGCCTCTGGGTAAGATACGCAATGTAAGAGATGTAATCCAACAAACTGGGAACACGGTCAAAAAACCTGCTAATCCAGTGGGTAAGATTGAAGCAAGCTGGAAAGACCAGTCGGATGTGAAGGATAAAGAAAAATTGACCCATATGGACTTGAGTGACAGTGTCATATCTTGGGCTGGAATAATTCCAGCCTATGGAGCAGTCAAATCGATCTGGGAATTGAGGAAATTGTCAAAACTCCTCGAGTAATGAGCAATGCAACTTTTTCCGCCTCGAACTTGTGACCGATGAACTGAATGCAATGAGAACTGTTGTACTGCAAAACCGGATGGCTCTTGACTTCACCCTAGCGGCGAGAGGTGGTACGTATGCTTATCAAAGAAGAATGCTGTGCGTACATTCCAGACAACAGACACGAAATCAATGACCATCTGGAGGTAATACAGCAGGTATCGGCAATGGCGGAACCAGGCCCAAACCCACTGACGAACTCTTTCCAGAATTTGTTCGGGGGGTGGGGGTCAATCCTAATGAATATTTTAATTGCTATCTGTGTAGTACTGCTCATAATTGGAGCATGTGTCTGCTGCGGGATACCCTGTATGAAAAGGTTAGTTAGGGATTTTGTTGATATGTCGGTAACTGAAACAATGTATCAGGACTTGGAACTGAATCTGTTGATACCAAGTGAAAGCCTATCTGAAATATAAAACAAATGACTTACTTAGCTGAAAGTCCTCAAGGGAAAAAGCTAAGAAATGAAATGATGATGTTTATGTTTCTGATAGAATGAAATGCATTAACAGGAGGGAGAATGTCAGAAAAATATGCATCTGGACATAACAAACTGTTGAAAGAATATGTATTCAAATATATATATATTATTAGAAAAGTATGTATTCAAACATTTATAAACTGTTAGGGAAATGTGTGCCTTAGACATGAATAAATGTGCTCAAATCCATATGAGAAGTAGAATATAATGCATTTAATTCTGTTTTGCTAGAATAATAGTAGAAATGAACTCGCATATTCTTGCTTGAAATGTAGCTGCAGTGTGAACAAGGCTTGACCCTGAAAGCTTCCAGCACCAGCTGGAGCATGTCTTTCAGTGTATAATTATTTGCAAAGTTAGAAAATAATAAATCTGTCTGCATGTATATCTTTTCCTGCTTGCACCAAGGAGGATAGCCTTGTGAACACTACGGAGATAAGACCGCAGCTGGAGAGTGGAGAGACAAAGAACTATATTAAAAAAGACATTCATCCATTGTATTCGAACTAATCTAAGGGTCTTAGATTAGTTCCATCCTCATAAAGACATTAAAAGACATTGTGACTGACCAGGTGCTTTGCAAGGCTGCAACATTCTCATGGGAAAGAAACTTTTAAAAACTGTAATGTCAGCACTTTTTTGAATGGACATGATGTAAAGGGCCTGTCACTGACCACGTCAGTGAGGTGGGCAAAGAACTGATTGTAAGCATTATAAAATGAGGGATATTTCTCTAATAAAATCAGACAAAATTCTGTACAAGCTTGTGTATGGTTTTTTGCCTCCTTATGCGCATAAGTAGATAGTGCTACTGATAACGCTAGCAATAGTGTTAATAGAACTTGAGCCTACTGTTTTACTGACTGTTGTTTTGCCTAATGATTTTTACAGTCTGATTTAACAATTTATCTAACAAAGACACACATTTGAATGTTAGACTTCATACCTGGCAGAATATGCATGCTAATGCAATAGCTGTTATTTTATCAACTTACTATCTTTGTAAGAGCAAACTGTAAAATCTGTCGCTATCTCTGGGCCTTTGTCCCCCCATTAAGTATAGCTGTGTCCAGATTCCTTGTTCTAGGGGGTTGGGAGATGTGGTAGGTCTGTAGCAGCTACCTTTACATACAGTTGTGTGTGCTACAGGCTGCAGCTACTGCTGCAGCTAATACATAGTGAGAGTGTGAACACTCTGGAGGACAACAAGCTGTACGTGTAACTGTGGCAGCTGTAGCAGCCCTGTTGTTACAGCAGGGTAATGGTACCCTTTACAGTCCAAATGAGGCATGTGATTAAGGTACGTCTGTTATGCAACAGTGCCAATAACAGAGTAGTAGGTGACATATAGTTATTCTATCTGGATATGTGCAGTGTGACCCTACCTGAAGACCTCTGACTTGCAAATCCTGATAGTGTTAAATAATTAGCAGGAATTTGTGCAGAAAAAGACTGCATGCTTCAGTCATTAATTGCTGTCTTCACAATAATATAATTGAACTGCATCACAAGACTGGATTTGAAATCAGGACTGTGTGTGGCAAAATGTGCTTATTGGGAGGCATCTAACAGACTGAGCTACTAAGTCACTGCTACAGCAGGTGAATTTTCAAAATATATGTGCAGACATACAGGCTGTGACATACATTGTCTGCATCTATCAGTATGTGCATGGCTTTATATGGCTGTGTTTCTGCACCAGGGTCCCAGTTGAACATGTACTTTGCCATTGATGCTTTAGCAGGTGTCTTTCCACATGTTGCTGATAAAAGGACAAATTTACCTGCTATCACAGGCCTCACTTACATCCATTATTATGTCTTTGCCTGTCTAGTGGTGTATTATTGCACCAGAGTCAAAGGTACACTCCCATTTTTTCCCATTAGTTTTTAATTCCAGTTTGCATGGTGCGCATGGCATGCAGCTCTGCTAAGACACTCCTAATGATTGTAAGGGGCAATCATTATGTTTTGATGAAAATACCTGCCTTAATGCAGATGTGTGTGGCATGGTGAATTAATGCAGTGTGCTGTAGGTGTGATGTGCTTGGGGTTGATACGACAGAGGTGTTTATTTTGTACACATATGTGACAATGTTATAAACACATTTAATCATTAAAGCTCTATTTAGCTGAGCTAAGCAAATCTGGGTGTCGAGGCATGCTGCGCAGCTCCCCGCTAAAAAAATATAAAGAAAAAGTGAGTGATAGGAAAGTGGTGAAATGGGGGCTAGCAGGGGGAAAACATAGTGAAAGCCAAGTAGGGATGTTCAGGAAGAGTGTAGGAAAGAACCATAGCTATCCATTTCTTGTACAGCAACAACTGTGCACTTTGACAGATGCTTGTGTTCAGTGGACATTTGTGCAAAATGGAACGCTATGTATGGGATGATAATTTTTTTGGGACAGGTGCCCATTTTTATTCTTAATGAGAGAGTGGACTGTTGGGGAAGGGACATAGGTATGTTTTAGGGAGGTGGGCTGGGTAGGAGAGTGTGCATTTCCATACAGACAAGTCAGACAAGCTAGCAGACAGGGATGGTGTGTGACACATGATGGTGGTGAACATCTTGGATGGGGAGGGTGTTGCAGAATCTGAGTCTCATGTGCCTCCAGATAGCAGCAGCATGACTCATGTCCCCACCCATGAGACTGTCAGCACAGCTCCTTCACTGCCCTGAGGGTGGATGTGCTGGAGGCTGGGCAGCAGGGTGAGGCTTCCACACCAGATTGGCCAGCATGCCATCAATCCAGCGCAGGTGAAGTTCATAGCTATGATGAACAATCCTGTGCAACATGACTGGCAGTTGATCCTGGGTGACAACAGCCCCTCTGTCACCTCTCCCAGAGGGAGGCTGGGCCCTGTCCCCTGAGGTGGTCCTACTCAATGCCACTGGTAGTGCAGGGGCAGCAGAGCAGGCACCACTGGTCTGGGTCCCAGATGTGCCGGGACCTGGTGCCATGCCCGGTTGAGGCAAGGTAGGCAGATCAGCCAGAACTGGCCTACTTCAATGTGCTATGGTAATGAAGGTATAGCAATAAGTATAGGTTAGTTGTGAAAAAAATTATTGTTAGTAATAACAGCATGCCAGAACATTGGAAATAACCCAATTACATAACAAATGCATATTATGTGAAACACAACAGGAAATAACAGAACAGTCAGTATGTCAACAGCATACTAGTAACAGTTACATCATAAGGCCAACAGAATAGGTAATTTAACAAGATATGTTAAGATGCAACCATTATAATTCATAACAATAATAAAACACGTCTCAAAATGTAGTTTATGTAACAATGTATGTTAATAGTAAACCATAACCAATGAATAACAATAATAAATACATGAAGGTAAGAGGTGGGGAAAGAGAGAAAAACAGTCCATTAGTGATATTACAAGTTGTATCCCTGACAACAGTACTACTAACTACACTACAGGTCTGTATTTTCTTTATGTGTACAGTGACTACAAGTCTTATATAGCTGATGTAGGATGTACATACCTCTCAAGCTATTTGCATGGAACACTATGGGCCAAGCAGTAATAACTGTAGGTACACAACTACACAGAACACATGCATATCAGGTGGACCTATATAACTGCCAAGGTGTTCTGTGGCTGATTTGGTAATACTTTGCAATTCAGGTAATCAATTCAGTGGTAATCCTGTGACAGACGGATTACGCAATATTAATTATTGTATGTGAAATCGTGACACTTGAGAGACATGTATGTGCACAGTACAGACACTAAACACCTTTCATGCCTTGGCTGGCAGGCATGGGAATAGAGCCCAATAGTAGTGACTGCAATGGACATCTGCATAGAATGTATTAACTGACTGCAGCAACTTTTAACAGACATTTCAGGAATACAGCCATAATGGGATTACACATTTTATTTCTGAGTCAACACAGCTGATGAACACATTCTTGCTATCTATTTTAACAGTCTGTGACATCTAAACACACAATTATCTGCTCATAATATGGGTTATCTCACACATTTACCTGTAGTTCCCGTGGAGAGAGAAATTATGAGCATTGCGTGCCTGCCACTATAATATTTACTGCTACATACCACTGGATTTGAACCCTGGACTGTATGTGTGACAAAATGTAGTATGTACAGAGCATTTAACAAACTGAGCTACTGAGTCACTGCTGATTACTGACTGACTGATATTTGCCTAAATCTCACTTGAAACCAAAATATGACCTTGTAGTACTATTACAGTGTTATACTAGACTGCAGTGACAATAGAATGCACATGCATGAAATACAAGCATAACAGAGATAGTAGGTAAACTTTATTTCAGTATCAACAATGCTGGTGTACACATTTATTGTTAGTGATTTGAAATATCTGTGAAGTCAACAAACAGTATCAGCTCATGGAGTGGGCTACGTCACCCATATATCTTTATTACCTGATGTCTATGGATGACAGAGCATTATGTGACTGATATTGGCCTAGTCACAGATTTGAACAGTACTATATGGCTTAACCAATACATTTTGCACACATTAGATTTGCATTCTACAGCTATTACAATGTTATACTTTACTGCAGCAACCTTACCTTACCTTACAGCCTCAATGCATACAACTCTACTGCAATAGTTATGACAAATCAATCCAGATGCACACAATTTTTCTTCCTATTATTGGTATTGTTTCATGTTTTTATCGATCTACAGTTGGTATTATTCATATATTGCACTACAGCTCTAATTCCACATTTATTGCAAAACAGACTTTATTGTATATACTTTCATGCAGTTATTAGCATTGCTTCATACTTTTATTAAACTACAGCTGCTATTATTCAGTTATTGTACTACAGCTCTAATTCCACATTTAATGGACTACAGACTTTATTGTATATACTTTATTGAAGTTAATGCTTTACTTTTTCTTGCTTATTGCAGTGCAGTTAGCATAATACTTCCGTACTCACTACACTCACGGTGCAACCTGGCCAAGCACCTGGCATGTGATTCAACACTGTGAGCCCTTTCAGCTGCAGCTATTGGGAGAGAAGCACACCATTGCGTATATCACTTTTACAGACAATCAGTTTTCATTTAGTTAAGAGAGCAGAAAACAAACTTACATACTTGTGGGGCATTCCCAGCTCTCGCTTCTTGGACTCAGGTGTCCAAGGTTCCCCTCTTTCATCTTTTCAGGTTATCATGGTGGTAATGACACTGCTCACCTGTGCGGGGGATATCAGTAACACTGGTGAGTTCTCTGGCCAACCGGTCCCAGGCCTCTGCCTCACTGTCCGAGCCCTAGAAACTGCCCTGCAGCAGCCTATCATCATGATTTTTCACAAGGAGCCCAACCATGACCCTGGACTCCAGAGCACCCCACTTCTGCTCCCAGAAGCATGCACCTTCTCCTGCACCATCAGCCATATCTACACTAGATAAGACTCCAATGAATGATGCAGAGTCCCACCTATTGAGCTTAATATAGGCTGGTTTCCCACCCTTACATATCACTGAGCACCATTCAAAGAAGGGGCACATTGCTTAGCATTGCACAAACCAGCTAAGCAGAGCTAAGCCAAGCTGAGCAGAGCTCAACTGCGTGCAAACATGCACAATCGTGGCTTTAGTGAAGCTGAGCACCTCATAAACATTGTAAGCTGTTACCATGTTTAGGTTTTAGCACAGTTGAGCAGTGCACAGCAGAGCACAGAGGAGCCATATTTTAAAATCATGTTCATACCGTGTACAACAACATTACATAGATGTTGTCCCTTCCATCCATTCAAACCCTGGACCTACTACACATAAAGCCGTAACTCTACCCATTTATCTACATGGATATTAAGGATTCTATTATACCTTAAAATATATCACTGAGCTACATATTAGCATTGTTGAGCACCATGGTGCACTGCAACACACAGCTCAAACAAACTTAAACCCGCTTAAACAGGCTTAAACATATTCAGAAGTAATTAATTAATTATATCCAGTTTCTATTGTTAGATGTCTGGCAGGTGTTGGTTGTCTATCTGTGAGCAAAGCTTGGCATTGCTGTACTCCACGCCATGCCATACAAACATGCATTTTTAAAAAAAAAAAAAAAAAAAAAAAAGGGAAAAATAAATATTTTAAAATAAGATTAACACAGGACATTATAGAACATTGTGACATCTACACATTCCACAAATGACACACTGCACAACATTGCTACAGTGGCGGAGAGCATTGCAGGGAGTCTCACACTTATTGCAGCCACAGTTAACCACTACACCTCTCCCTATATCTATTCAATATCTGTGTTCCTCAGCTATCTCTCTCGGCAGCGCGCCATCATTAATATGTGTGGTCAGCTGCTGAGGGGAGACCATGGTCATGTACACAGATACATTCCGTGTAGGCTCTACTTGGTGCCTACAAGTATTTTATTAAAGACTTGAAGGGCTCTGCAAAGTCACACAGGTGCATTAAGACATGCCTCCTGATGGAAATGCATAAGCCCACAGCCCTAGAGGCACCTTCTGCAGCATGCCAGATGAGCCTCAGGGATGAATTTACAGTAGACTGAAAGGTAGCCAGCTGTGAGGTCACAGAAGTTTGAACCTCTGCAGTAGTATTCCCTGAACGGGAACTTGAGAGTTCTTTAATCAAATCCCTTTGAAATCTTGTGAAGTGTGCCAAGTAGTTTAGCAATTGGACAGCAAATGTTGCTGAAGTATATACTTGTTTCCCAAACCTGTCCAAAGCCCTAGATTCTCTGTTAGGGGGTTGAACAGTGGAACTTTGTTCCACAAGTTCCATTTCGTAGCTGCCACCATGGCCATTACATCAACCAGTACACCCTTACTTCAACACTCTCTCCCTACTGGTGGAGCCAGAATCCTGTCTGATCTCTTGGGGATTGGCTCAGTCATATCTGATTTCTTCCACTCCCACTTATACACCAAGTCAATGAGGTGAGATGAACAGTGAGGAGACATCAGCATTGCAACCATCACAAGAGGTTATTGCAGGAGATAACTCATCCATAACAGCTCCTGATGTCAGACCCAAAACAAGTTCAGTACTATATAGAGAGGACAGGCAGGTTTTTCCCAGCCTACCATAACCCATAAAGGATCAATCAGGCAACAGGAGATCGAACAGCAGGGGAAGGAAAAGAAGGATACGGTCGATTGAACGTTACACAATTCCATCAGTAAAGAAGATGTGGAAAAGGATCCTGTATGTTTAGTTTATAACATCTCGATGCAGTCTCTGACATTAGATCAGCTAAAGGTCTTACAAAAAGGACTCATTTATTCCAGCTACAGAGAGTAGCATGTGTGATGTGATACTGGACAGTAAAATGTTCTGCAGAAATATGATGCTTAAATTATTATTCCCTTCACGAAATATGAATAGGGACATTTTTGAAAAACAAAGCATGTATGTTCCTAGTTTACATCCATGAACAGAAGCTTTTCTTAGATCATGTGAGTATGATCTTTTTAATATGTATAATAATAAGAAGAAATATAGGAAGTTTTATCATTTTTCAAGAAAGGATTTTATAGCTTTACGGCAGTTACAAGATCATGAGACTATAGTAATCCATCTAGCCGATAAAGACAAAGTGGTGATGAATAATGACAATTACCATGAGAAGATGTATGAAATGCTGTCAGACATACATACTTATGAAAAAGTAGAAATTACATTTTTTTATTTTTTTATTTTATTTTATTTTACATTTGTTGACTGGGCTAGTCTAACTGGATATATGTCCATTTTCAGTATAGGCCCGGGGAGAAAAGCTCCGATATATGCAATCATACAATAAATGCAATAGTATCATAGCATATAATATATGCAATAGTAGGAAGTGACATTAAAATAGATTTAGATCAGACATATAAAAGTGTACAGAGTCAGCAAGAGAAAAAGAACATAAGATAACATATAATATAAAATATAATATGAAAAATAAAAAATTAGCCAGATTAGTTATTTTACATCAGAGACCTGGGTACAGGCATACATACTTATGTTTACTTACAGCTAAGTAGAAGGTGAGTACTTCTAGAGTAAGTCACTCATTGAATAGAGCTGAGAGGAAGTCTCCTTTAATACTTAGGTAGTGGTTGGCATTTTTAGTTAAACCAAATAGACATCATAGGACAGAAATAGAGGGGATGAATGTGAAGGGAGTGGGAGATAGCAGATGGGATGTTAGTCAGGGTTAGAGCAAGGGCATAGCCAGTGTGTTATGAGATATTCCTTGAGATATTTTTTTAAGAGCAATGTAGAAGAAAGAGAAGACAGTTCATTAGGAAGATGGTTCCAGGTTTTTCCCACTGAGTTAGAGAATATTGAGTCTCCAGCCTTGTTATTAAGTTTAGTAGTGGAAACTAGTAGCTTATTAGCTGAGCGTAGTATTTCCAGATTCTTGTATGAAGTAATCAGACTAGTGAAGATTAGGGTATTCATAGGGTGGTCAAGAATCTTTTGGGTGATAGTAAGTTGTTCACAATGAAGCTGGTTCTGCAGTTCTAGCTATTCCAGCTGTTTAAGGTTGTGACAATGATGGGTTCTAAAAGGGGCGCCTGTGGCGAATCTGGCAATGTTATTGTAGCTGGTTGCAAGTTTGCTCAGGTTGTTTTTAGATAGGTTGGTATAAATGGCAGAGGCATAAAACAGGGTAGAGATAAGGTGGGTTTGGGCAATGGTAGTTTTGGCCGATGGTGTGAGGAAGGCTTTGATTCTATAAAGGGAGCCTAGTTTTCTGTTTACGGACTTTATAGTAGTATTAATATGATCATCATAGTTAAGGTAGTGGTCTATTGTGATACCTAAGAGTCAAGTTGTAGTGTCGGGGGATATGGTAGTTCCATTGTTAGAGGTTACTGTGAAATTACATTGTGGAGACTTTTGGGTAGTAGTGAAAAGCAACAATTTGTTTTTTTTGGGGGGTTCAGGAGGAGGCAATGTTGCATAAACCAATTTTCAACATTATTAAATACTGTTTGAGTGAGGGTCTGGAGAGAGGAAATAGAATTGGCAGAACAGATTAAAGTTGAATCATCTGCATATTGTATGCAGGTGGCTCGTGGAGTGTTAGCTTTAAGATCATTAATGAAGATAGAAAAGAGAAGGGGACCTAATACAGAACTTTGAAGTACTCCAATATTAACAGGGAGGGGTGTAGATAAATTATTATCCCAGAGGACAGCTTGTTCTCTGTTATCTAAATAGGATTTAAACCAGAGTATAGCCTGGGTATCAAGTGATAGGGCTGTTAGTATGTCAATAAGTTGGTGATGGCTGACCAAGTCAAAGGCTTTTGACAGGTCAATAAATAGTGCAGAGGAAAGAGAGTTATTATTGCGATTTTTGTTTATACAGTCAGAAAAGGATAGCAAGGCAGTGGTAGTACTGTGGCAAGGTCTAAAGCCATGCTGACAGTTAGCAAGTAAATTATGAGAGAGAAGGTGGAAGAGTAGCTGTCAGTGGATACATTTTTTCCATTATTTTAGCTAATGGAGAGAGTAAGGCTATTGGTCGATAGTTAGAAATCTCAATAGAAGAACCACCCTTATGCAGAGGGATAATGTGTGAGACTTTCCAAATGGAGGGAACTGTTCCTTCTGAGATTGTTCTGTTTATGAGGATGGATATAGGATAGGCAATGACTTTAGATGCTATTTGTAGGCATTCAGCTGGTAGACGGTCAGCTGGGGGGGTGCATGGTTTGAGTTTTTGAAGGAGGGAGCAGATGAGTGATGATGGCATTGGTTGTGGGTGAAAAGAAGGAGCTGAGCTATTTATGCTATCTGATAGGCTAGAGCTAACAGGGGGGAGTGTATTTGCTAGATTTTGAATAGCTTCAGTGAAGTAGTTGTTGAAGGCATCAGCAATTTGTTTAGTGTTATTCTGGGTAATACCTGATGGGGTGGGAGTTTTAGTATGCCCTGGCTGAAGCAATTTATTAATGCCTGACCAGAATTTTTGTAGTTGTTTCTGGTGGGTCTGTTGTAGGTGAAGGTAGTAGTTCTTTTTGTCGAGCAGAATTTCCTTTTTGGTAGAGTTTCTTAATTGTTTGAAATAGAGATGGTCAGCTGGATTTTTAGATGCTCTCCATTTGGACCATATTTTATTACATAGGATGATCTTTTGCCTAGTTACTTTAGAGAGCCATGGAGCAAATTTGGTCCTAATACGGGTTGAGCGAGTGGGGGTATGGTAGTCAAGGATTTGGAGGAATTTTGTTTTGAAGTAAGATACTGCTTCATCCAGCTGAAGATGATATAGAGGTGACCAATCACATGCCTTAAGTTCAGCTTGGAAGTTCTCTGGATTAAAGTATTTTTTCGTGTGTGCAGTTTTGAGGAGATATGGAGTGAAACTATAATTTTTTTGTTTAATTATATATGTTAGAGAGTGGCCACTAATGTCGTCTGGAAGGGTACCTGGTCTGTATGTGTCATGGTGGCTATTTATAAGGATCCAATCTAGGGTGCTTTCTTTACTGCTAGGCTTATGGATTCTAGTGGGGGTGGTTATAATTTGGGAAAATCCATAAAGATTTATGTGGGTGTTAGGATTAGGGGAGCTGCAGGTAGTCCAGTCTATATTAAAATAACCTAATACTATGGTTTCCTGAGGTAGATGAGTGGGGAGGCAACTGAGGATACTTTCAAGGGTACTAATATTATTCCCAGGGGGAAGGATTGATACAATGGAACAGAAAGCATACAATGAACTTTTTGATAGTGTCTCTTGCAGATATACAATGAAAGAACAGGAGCAGCTTGTGCTATCGCACTGCAGGACTGCAGCCTCTCCAGCTGTAAAGAGAAAGAAAAAAAATTTTACAAAATAAAATAATCAGTATACTGGCTACGAGTCCGACTGACTGTTAATGTTCCGGAACTGTGCATGCGTGCTCAGAAACTAGTCTCTGTAAATCCGGATTGCTGTTAAACCAGTCCGGGTTAAGAAGGGAAGGCATCAATGTACAGATGCCTAGAGGTCTATGCAGTTTTGGAAGGGGATTGGACTGCCACATCTGCAGTCACTTATGTGACGTGGATGGCTACTGACTGGTTCTCTCAGCTCTAGCTGCAAGGTTCATTATTTTGTGTGTGATTTGGAATGAACAAAGCTGCTGCAGGTGAATATTCATCTCAAGATTCATTATTTTGTGTGTGATTTGGAATGAATGAAGCTGCTGCAAGGGAATATTAATTTCCACCAGGCATGTGCTCGTGTGTGTGTGTGTGTGTGTGTGTGTGTGTGTGTGTGTGTGTGTGTGTGTGTGTGTGTGTGTGTGTGTGTGTGTGTGTGCATGTGTGCGCATGTGCGTGTGTGCATGTATGCGTGTGTGTGTGTGTGTGTGTGTGTGTGTGTGTGTGTGTGTGTGTGTGTGTGTGTGTGTGTGTGTGTGTGTGTGTTAAATATACCTGGTGGCTAGAGTTACTCAGGCTCAAACCCTGTACCTTGGGTAGCAAGAGTCTGAATTCTCTACCCACCACCACTTGTGAAAATTGTCCAGATTTGTCCCTCATATTTTTGTTCTGTTCTGTTCCTCATAAAATCTGTGGTTTTCTGGAATTTTGTAATCAGTGAATGACTGAATTCACTAGATAATGGCAGGCATTTGAATTTCAGACTTCATATTCTTCAGAAAATAAATGGCATCACAAAACCTTTAAAAAAAATTTTAGCAATTTTTTTAAGTTTATAAGATCAATATTTTAAATTTGTCCCTATTTCTGGGGCTGTATTCCCCCATTACTGGCTTTGTCCAGGTGTTTTGTGCTAAGAGGTTGAGAGCTATGGTAAGAACTGAATTCACTAAATGATAGCCATTTAAGTTTCAGTCTTCCTGTCTTTCAAGGAACGGCTGATTTGGCAAAGTGGTATGTTGTAGTGCACATGGTCCTGGGTTCAGGACTTGGCAGTGAAACACATTGTGATAACACAACATTTTATTCTAGCAACTTTCCAAGATTATACAAGCAATGTTTATAATGTGTCCCTGGTTTTGAGGCTTTTGCCCCCCCCCCCCAGAAAATTTTGGCTTTTTCCAGATTTCTTATGCTGCAAAGTTGAGAGATACAGTTGAATGTTGAGTGGATTTTACAAGGATCTGAGAGCTTCAGGGGAAGAGAAGTTTAGTGCTGCTTAAGCTGAGTCTGCATTGTTAATAGCATAACAGATTGAATACTTGCTTTTGATGCAGAAGGCTGTGGGTTCTACTCCCACAATATGTAGATGCATTGTTGATACTGTACTTTGTTGTACTTTTAAAGGGGGTGGATGCTGCAGTCCTGATAATGTCCTCTTTGGCAGAGATACCTAGTAACTATGAACCTGTTATCAGTTTGCCATCCATTCCCTATTGTGATATTACTAGCTTATCATTTTTTTAATGTAACATAAGCAATTTATTCCTCAAGGGCAACAGGCACTTTGTTTGTAGACAAAACAATGAAATACAAAGTTGTTTGTTAGCAGCAACCTTTTCATTAGTTATAGATCTCTTTGATGTGGAATTATTTAGATGAATTTTACTTCTACAGAGATTGTGCATATTTACTGATACTGGTAGATTGTAGAAGTTTGAGTAGACTTTTATGACAGAAATGTTCTGAACTGGGAAGTTTTGTAATTATTGTTGCATGCATTTTGTTTCATTGTTTACTGGAAACATGTTCAAAACAATAAATTTAAAATGCCCTCTAACAACTCTAGTGTATTATACAAGGAATATAATTTAATACAATCAGGAAGGTGTATCAAAGAACACATGTAAGTTTGGTGTGCAAGGGGCCTATGATTTGAAAACTGCTCAAAGTTAATCGGCCACTGGCCAGATGTCATTTCTTTGAATGTGGGTTTCAATGCTGTTTCAATGAATGTGAGTTTCAAGGGCAGAAAAGTTTTAATGCTAAGTCTATTTTCATTGTGAGACTGCATTGCATTGTTTAGCAGATGTCTATAAATGAAATCCAAATCATCGTAGAAGTAAAACAGTATGCACATTACAGTGTTTATGGTAAATGGGGCAAAATATTCAAGTAATGGGACAATGGAATGGCTGCAGGGGGGAGGCCCCATTTGACCATGATTTTGTGAGAGAGGAAGGGCGGCAGACTCAAAGACAGCTCCAGCTGAACTATACGTCTTAACTGTCCAGATTTTCACAGAATGAACAGATTTTTGCTTCTTATTTTTGGTTTTCTGTCAAATCATTTAGGAATGAAGTCACTAAATAATGACAGACATTGAGTTTCAGACTTCATACCCTTCAGAAAAATGCATGCTAAAGCAAGACCTGCCATTCTGTCAACTGTCTAAGTTTATACAAGAGAACTTTTAGTACTGTTTGTTTATCCCCCAAATATATTTGGCCTTGTCCAGATTTTCTGGATTAAGAGGTTGAGAGGTACACACAAGTAAATCACTTTATAGAATTAGGTATATTCGGACATCTCAACTGTCCCTGATTTTGGCTCAAATGTTGCTTTTCCCTTAATAATCTATTTTCAAAATGGCAATTTTGGAAGAAAATGTGGAGGGCTTACAATTAATAAATAATTGTAATGATCGGAGTTATAGATTACTTTTATTTCATAAATGCATGTAGATGCTCTTATTTTGTCAGCTGCTCAACTTAACAGTACTAATATTTAAAAAAGTGTCCCTTCTTTGACAGGTTCCCAGCTGTATCATGTGGCTATTTTATATTTTTGCATCACATTTTTGGTCCATTTTTCATAAAATTATAGTTTTCTGGCAAATTAGTAGCAAATCATTAAAGATTGAAGTCAGAAAATAATGACAGACATTTGAGTTTCAGATTTCATACCCTTCAGAAAATTCATACTAATACAAGACCTAGTATCTTTCTAAGTTTATAAGAGCAATATTTAAAAACTGTCCTTATTTTTGAGCCTTTGTCCCACTTCTATTCATGGCTTTGCCCAGATTTCTTGCTCTGAGGTTAAGAGGTATGACAAATTTGTCAGGGCCATCACCGTCAGCCAGAGACATTTCAAATTGTGATATACTTGTACTCCCCCATGTAGTGAGTCTGGATGTATCCAAGCAAGGCAAGGTGCAGTTATGCAGTGTAAGTGTGCAGAGTATCCTCCCATCCAAGGTGGACACAAGTACTACAGTGGCTTTTTATCTGCCCTTGATTTTGCAGAATGTTCTGGTTTTCTGTCATATTTTTATACTGTTGATTTATGCTTCCTATTATTCAGAAAATGCATGTTATTGCGGTGCCTGTTGCTCTGTGTTTAAGTAGCAATGTGTTTAAGTGCAAGACGATGTGGGTTGAGGTGAGTGCTGCTTGTTTTTTTATACTTGATTTTGACTGGCATTCCAGTAAGGTATTTAAAAAGTAATGTATTTTTTCATGCCTCACAATCTTTTTGTTTCAAGATAGATATTAAGTAAGCTGTCATGTAGCCAATGCATTGAAATATATATTTTTTTTCTTCTTCACTTCATTTTGTCTTGATTGGACTCTCATAATGGTGGTTTGGCAATCAGGAAAGCATATTTAATTAACGTCCCAGTTTTTGTGGTTTTGAGCATAGCCCCACACCTTTCTAGCTGGCCACACCCCTTCCCATTGGCCCAACCCATTCAGCTGTCTCATGCAGCCCCCCCCCCTTTGATTTGAAGTCACCAGCTGCCACTGCGAAAGAATTATATGAATACTTTTTGATAGAATCACCATTTGTACCTATGATTAGAGCCCTTCCCAATATACATAAAACCTTGGCGGATCCTCCGCTCACACCAGTTGTATCAGGGAAATGATGGTTAACTGAATCCATCACTATTACATTGAAAAAATGCTGAAACCAGTGACAAACAAGGCTCCTACAATATTAAGAGATAGTTCAGATTTTTATTACATTCACTTTATATGTGCTTAGGAATACCCCATTGGAGGAAGATATTATTTTTGTAACCCTTGATATATGCTCGCTATCCACATGTATACCTAATACAATGGGCATTGATTTTATTAGGAGATATCTAAGTGATAACAGTGAATATTCAGTGAATCAAATATTTACCATATTTCTCTGTAAATAAGACAACCTAATCAGAGAATAAGGCCTAGCATGGTTTTTCAGGATGGTCATGATATAAGCCCTACCCCAAAAATAAGCCCCAGTTAAGATCGTCAACAACACACGATGGATGTGTTGAATTATAAAATAATAATATTATTGACACCTGCTGACTAGATTATCATAGTCTGCTCACCATTTTCAGACCATTCGGACACCCAACTTCTTCTCCTTGCAGACAGTCATAAAATTCTTTCCCCAGGAGTCCTCCATGATTTTTACTTTAACCCTAATCCTCACTCACACTTGATGTTTGAGGTCCTTGGCCCATAAACACTGGCAAGTGTACTTTGATTGGTCAATGTACAGACGTCACACGTAAAACATGCTTACTTGATAACAAGTGGATGTGGTTGTGTCTTCTGAACTGTCGCCATTTTTGTTGCCACTCTTGTCTCTTAAGTTTTCAATTAACCCCCCCAGACAAGATGCGTGCAAAAAGAAAGAGCTATTCCGTCAAGTACAAGAAAGAAATTGTAGAGGACTCCCAGGGAAAGAATCTGATGGCTTTCTGCAAAGAAAAGAAGATGGATCTCCGAATGGTCAAAAAATGGCAAGCAGGGTACGTTAACCTCAGTCAACAGGTGGACGAGGGAAATGCTAAGAAGTGCAAGTGTGTATCAGGTCAGCAACCATTATTTCCTGAGCTGGAAGACATCATCTGTGAATGGATTGCTAACAGGAGAGCTGAGGATTTGGTTGTGCGCAGGGCTAATATTCAAGCATTTGCCCTTGCAATGACACCACAGTTAGAAATATCCCCAGAAGAATTCAAAGCATCACAACATTGGCTGGATGGATTCCTTCAGCGATATGAACTCTCTCTAAGAAGATCGACAACACTGCTCAAGCTGCAATATACTGAAGTTATTAAATGTGCACTTGCATTCAAGTCCTTTGTTGATGGCATTGACTTTTCTAAATACCAAATCTCCAATGTGATTGCTATGGATGAAACTGCAGTGTTTATGGGCCAAGGATCTCAAACAACAATTGATCAGAGGGGTGCCTCATCAATCTACATTCCCTCCACTGGTTACAAAAGTGCACATTACCTGTATTTTGGCAATTCATCTAGCTGGAAAGAAAACCCCACCTCTAATCATTAGTAGGGGCAAGAAAGATAAGACTGGATGTGTTTCAGGCATTTACATTCTTGATACTGAAAAAGCCTGGTGCACACAAGCAGTTATAAGGAAGTGGGTCGATGTAATGCTGCCACTTGTTTAGTGAGGTGGTGAAAGAGGTCTGCTGGTCTGAGATTCAGCCAGCACTCACCGTGCTAAAGAAATGAAGAACTTCCTTGTACAGAGAAGAATACATCAAATAATGATTCCCACAGGAATGACTGCCTATCTCCAGACTCTTGATACTGCAATAAACAAGCCATTCAAGGACCATTTGTGCATGGAACTCAATGACTACATTGAAAATAGAATGGAGAGAAATCAGTGTGGAAATTTTGTGAAGCCTAGCCTGCAAGAGGTCATGACTTGGGTGAAGAATTCATGGGATAAAATCAATGACAGCTGTGTTGCCAATGCACTATGAGCAGGCTACATGGACAGTGCTCATTTAAGGAGAGCTCTATTGCTACGCATGACAGATTGGGGTAAATGGTTCTACAGGAAATGGAGTCGCAAGAAATTCAGGCCTTAATTTGAGGATTGGAGACTTATGACAATGTTCCAGAAGAAGAAGATGACATAACTGTATTTGAATAACTTTTCTGTTATTGGGGCAACAGAATAGATTGCTTCTGGTTTCAGCTGCCAGCAAGCTCTTGTCAGTTTTTTGACTTTATTGTATTAAGGTAACATTTCATTATCAAGGGGTAATTACAAAGTAAGGCCACTAGTTCCCAGACTTTATTTTTATGACTTTCCATTATTCTTCTCTTACAGTTTGGGTAAGGAACAAAGAAAGCATCACCACTCAAAAAGTGACAGTTATTCACCTGTTTTATTCCCTTCCTTCAATACACATGTATTGAGATTTTTTTTGCAATTTCTGTTAAGCATGAAATATTGCACTGTGAAAGCCAAGGTGTAGATATTCTGAACTTGAAATGTTTGTTGCACTGTTTATGTAGAATTATCACACAACTGTTAATGCGTTACCTAGAACTGTTGCCCAGTAATGGAAAAGCACCAAATAAATGTCAGTTTGTTTACATGAATAAATGTTGATTTGTGTACATGAATAAATGTCGATTTTTTTGTACACGAATAAATGAATAAATGTAGATTATTGTACGGGGGGGGGGTAAATAAGTGATCCTCTGATAATAAGCCCTAATGCATATTTTGGCAGGGGAAAAAGTATAAGACCTGGTCTTATTTTCAAGGAAGTACGGTATTATTTGTATGCTAATTGAACTAGTATTGGAAAAGAATTTATTTGTTTTTGATAACAATTATTATGTTCAAAAGGCGGGTGTTCCCATGAGTACACAGTGTACAAATTCATATGCAAATATGGCCTTGGCATACTGGGAGACCAATTTGATTGTGAGCAATGCATTAGTTAAAAAATTATGTAAAAACATTTTTTTTATAAACAATTCATAGATGATATACATATTTATGTTGTGGAAAGGGACAAGCAATGTGCTTAATGAATTTCTGAAATCTATAGAATATACTACATCATTTTTGAACTTTACAATGAATAAATCAAAAGAACAAATTGATTTTCTAGATGTGAGGTTAAAAAAGCAGGGGGGGTTATTAACAAACTAATTTATAGGACGTCATGTAAGAAAAGTAACTTATTACAAAGGACTAGTATGCATCTGTTGTATTCTTTCAAAAGCATTGTGAAAGAAAAAGCATTAAGGATGTCACGGCTAACCATCACCGATACAGATTTAACTATGTCACTCTCTAGTTTAATGGCAGATTTCTTTCATAGGAGATAATCCATTAATGAATGCCAGGAATATTTCAGTATAGATAATGTAGATAGAAATGGCAAAGGGAAACCCTATTATTCACGTAAGGAAAATGCCTTTGAGAATAGTAGGGAATTTGTGAATTCTAACTTCAGTAGGTGCAAACTGTGTCTATCATTCTCTTCAAATAATAGAAGGATTATGGACATTTTGCAATGTAACTGGCATATTTTCCTAGTGAATGAAAACATTTTTAGAAATAGTGGGTATACAACCTAGAGTTGTATATAAAAATAAGAAGTCATTTAAGAGGTTGTAATGCTATGAGAAGAATGGTGGAAGATGTAATGCAATTTCAGAAAGGGAAGGGACTTTTAGCTGTAGAAATTTCAACGTTTGCCCTTATATGGCACACAATAATGTTTTTAAGCATTGAACATCAGGAAAAATGTATAGATTCACACATTGTGCCAATTGCTCAACCAAGGATTTAGTGCATCTGGCTGCATGTATAAAGTGTCCCGCATTTTACTTTGAGAAAATTAATCGTATGCTTAGGGAACGCATACGTGAACATTTATATGTCATTAATAGGGGTGATGAAAGAAATGCTCTGGCAAAACATACTTTAAAAGCAGTTAAAGACCACAGTTTTAGATTATTGGTTCAGGAAACAGTTATTAAGCGTATTAAGTCTGGAGATCATAAAAACACAACAGAAAAGGAAGAAATAAAATGGATTATTATGTTCCATACTGACAAATTCTATGGGTAAAATAATACAATTTCACTTAAATAATCCAAAAATCAGTATGGGAAGACCGCAACCACTCACTTTGTATCACTCACTTTATTAACGTAAGCAAACTGCAATAAAACGTTTTCGTCAATCCAAATTCTTGACTTCATCAGATACACATTGTAGCCAAGCCATGTCTTAAATACATAACACAATCAATCATTCAATTATAAATTTGAATATCTTAAAGAAACACTTGCTTAAAACTACATGAAAAACTACTGAATAAATATATCAAGCCTTAAAAAAGTTTTTTAAAAAACATCACTTTACATATATACAAATGTATAAAACATGAAAATGCATATATATTTAAATTTACTTAAAATACCAATATTGTTACCTAATATTCATTTATAAATCACAGGGGGAATCAGGAATACACTCTACCAGCTTTTAATTTAAGAAGGGGCATTATAGATATTCACAATTTCACTTAAACCTTTCCTTAAGGACTGTCCTTTACCTCATAAGTAGTAAGTTTTAG
Source organism: Protopterus annectens (assembly GCF_019279795.1). NCBI lineage: Eukaryota > Metazoa > Chordata > Ceratodontiformes > Protopteridae > Protopterus > Protopterus annectens. The sequence continues at coordinate 215,380,201 of NC_056750.1, read as the reverse complement.
TGATATATAGTTTTCATTAGGTACTTTAATGAAGCTTTACCTTTAAGGGCTGAATCATGTGATCCCTTTTAGCCTGTGAGCTTGCAGTTTAATAGGTTCATCATTATGCTGAAAATTGAGTAGTGGTTTGGATATACACTTAAAATGATGCCCATTAGGACAGGAGATTTATATCAAGATGTTTAGGTAAATATACATTTCTTATTTTTGAATGTAAGCAAATTTTGTAGGATCAGAATGATTTTTAGTATAAAGTGTACCGCATAACAGTGGTTTCAGACTGATCTTAGCTTAATGAATGTTTCGTGCTGTACATACAGTGTGTTTTTAATCAATATTTTGTAATATTTTGTGAATAGTGTTGCTACGGAAGTGATGTATTGTGCTACGAGCACATGTTTGAATTGTGAACTTTGATTGGCTCTCCAGTATTTTAAATACTTGGAATTATAAAGATGTATTATGTCTGATGAAGAGTTATGAAAGACATGAAGGTGCTTACATTTTTTATTAAAGGTCTTTTGTCATGTTTACTGCCTCTCCGTTTATTGTTTCTAACAGTTTAACAAATTTGTACATGTCAGCTGGTTTTAGTCACTCAGTGGAGGAGTAGTTTACTATTTTTAATTTAATGTAAATATTATTGAAGAAACAACGGTATTGTATAGTTGTGAATATTGGTATTTGAACCTGCAACCTCTAACTACAGTCTAGTATTTGACTCCTGCAATTGGCTTGTGTTACAGACTAATGCATGCTTACTTGCCTTTACAGTTGGGATGTGCATGATCAATTTGATACAAATCTATACAAGACTAAAAAAGATATCTTTAACTTTTAAAGCTACAATAACACTTCTCTTTTGCTGCATACATACCACTTGCTTCCCTCAATCTCTCCAGTTGAGCAACATGAGCCTGCCTATTGAATTCATGTTCAGTGACAGTTGAGAAAAGAACAGAAAAGAACAGAAGAGCATTATGCATACCAGTCTTGCCTATTTTTAGCTTTTTAAGTCTTTCAAGTACTCTCTTATTGTTATACTTAAACAGCTGTGGGATGCCCGCAGTCTCAAACTCATTCAACCAATGGTTGAGGATATTCCTTTTTTGCCTGCATAGGTCACTAAAATGATGCCTACACAGCTCTCCATTGCATAGGATTCCAGTAGTACTGGATACAACCTGGGCCAAACTATTCCATGCCTCAGACTTGTACTGGGAGCCAAAATAGTCCCTCTGCAGGAGCCTTTGATTGTAGCACTTTACCAGCAGTCCAATAAATATCCTGAACTCCTGGACACTCCATTTCTGTTCCCTAAACATGGCACCTTCCTCTCTAATGCCAGCCATGTCTACCAGCTGAAGAAGAGCAATGGAAACTGATGCTTTCCTGCCAATTCCAGTTATTGTGTTTACTGGTAATGCACAAATCCAAGCAATAATGTCAACCGCATTTGCACAATGTTAAGTGGAGTGCAGCAGTGCCAAGCAGGGAAGAATTAAATAATTGAAATAGGAGGGTTAAGCTGACACTTGGCCTTAGTTTGAGGGGTGTCTACTGATGTAGCCTGGAAATATGTAGTGGAAATTGGAAGGTTACTGTTAAGTGTGTTAAGTCTGCACACATGCACTTGGAGGATAAATATAGTGACCTTACAGATTTGTTTTTGCCTTTATACACTGAGAAAATTGATTTTTATATGTAGGATTCAAACCTAGGCATAAGAGACAAAAATTGTCTTCCGCAGTGTTGATTTTCCATCTTTGCCACAGAAGAAGTGCTACTCAGACATAGTCAGGAGTTGACAGTCTGAGCTGTTACACATGTATGTGTGTGGCCTGACAAGGTTATTGTATATAGATCTAGTTGTGTATTTGTGTTATGTAACTGTGAAGGCCTTGCAAGTCCAGATAGCAGAATTATACTTATAGAAATATAGTAGACAGTATACTCTCAGTCATACATCTGAAAACACATTAATGATGTATCATCCCTCATACATATAATTCATATCAGCTCCACTACCTAAAGTTATAAGTGAGAGTGAATATAATGGGAAGTGGAACAACAGTAAAAGTGTATGGATGATCCTGTAGTAAAACCCAGGACCACGTGTATGGTAGTCCTACACTTACACCTGTTGCCACAAGAAGGCTGAAATAGAACTTGTCTATTTTTCAGTTTATTGCTATAAACTGTACTCTCACAACAGTAAAAATAGGTTGCACGCATTGTACTTAGAACCCAGGACCATTTGGACTCCAGCCCTATACTTACATTCGTTGCCACAGGACTAGTTACATGACATTTCCTAATTTCCTAACCATTCTTAAGGTCTCTATGTTAACTGCTGTGCAATGCCGCTGAGTGTGTTTGTGCATTGCCTAACAGAATTAACTGAATGTATCCAGTTTCAATTACTGGCTGTCTGAGTCTGGTCTGAAAGTGTTTGATGGCTGCAGCTGTTCTGGAACCTTTCTAACCATCCCGAAATGCTGCTAAGTGCAATTGAGCGATGGAGAACAACTATTGCAACAATGTATTGTTTTTGACCTTTGCCGTTTTACAGACAGTATGTTTGCAGGTGTTCTGTCTGCTTCCTGAGTGGGCCACTAGTCCAGTTTGAGCTCTGCTGCTCTTCACACAAAAGAAGATAAGCATAGTCATTTCTCATTTTTGCACTAAGTCATGCACCGCACAAACACTGCCCCCCCCCAAAAAAAAGGGAAAAAGGGGGAAAAGTAGTTAAAATGAAAAGCAATCTATGACATAGACACTACAAAATGTTAGTGCACATGAAATATGTCTATATAAGTCTGGATTTGAACTCTCACTCCAATGAACCTTCAGAACACAGTAGGGGTGCTTTACCTGTCTTTGCCACACAAACACCTTTGCAGCAAGGAACTAAAATCATTGTGTATACAATGAACTGCACCATCATGTACAGTACTATGAAAACATATAGCAGTTATTTGTACATTTATTAATGTTGGCTGTAGTGCACTGAGTGATCACACAACCAGTTAGAAGTATTACTTACAAATATGCATCTCCTTCTTACCTCTCTGTGTTTGTTCCTCATTCTTCTCTTATCTGACCAATAATCTGAGACATGCAGTCTGTAAGCCATTCTGTATCATTTTATTTAAAATGTGTGAGGATATTAAATGGCAATAATATAATATGCAGTTGCCAACAAATGAAAGGGAGGTTGGATGTTAGTGAACAGAACCTATGAATTGTGTGCTACTTAAATTTCCAACCTTGAGAAAATTACATCTAACACTTTGTAAGTCTAACCTGACACACCCACTGGATGTAGGGCAGCCTGTATTGTTGTTGTATTTTCCTTCTCCCTATCAGTAATCATTCACAGTTACAATACATTAAAAACAATACTGAAGGAGTGCCTGCACTATGTATACATATGGTACATTGAGCCAAGTATTTGGGATTCAGCAATTGTAATAAGTTCACACCTAATTTGCATCTTCACTGTGCTGACAGCCCTAAATCTACACCATAAAAAGGCAACAACGTAGATAGGGAAACTGAAGGTGAGGAGACTTGCTTATGTGGAGAACACAGAAAACAGGCTATTAATTTGGGGTGTAGCTGCACAGAAGATTACTGAACTTGAGAAGGTATACTGCCATTTTGTCACCTATATACTGCATATGCTGAAATGTCATTAAGAAAAATCTGTTTAATAGTTTTATATATATATATATATATATATATATATATATATATATATATATATATATGTGTGTGTGTGTGTGTGTGTGTGTGTGTATAATATTGTGGCATGGGCATGTTTGTCAGGGCATTTCACTGGTATACATGATCGGCAATATCTTAAAATGGAACGTTCTGTGTTAAATCTGTAGACATGTTTCAGGGATAGTTCACTTGATAGCACTTTAAGCATTTCAAAGATGGTTATTTAACAAATTGTGTCACTTGTCTGTTCTTTTGGGCATGGGGGAGCAAAGCTGCATTTCTGTTATGACACAAATGAGGATATGTTGCTATTAGTACTCTCCTTGTTTTGCATCCAGCCAGTTGTTCATGTTTCAGATCTCTACACTCTTTTATGTTTCTCCAGTGAGTAATAGTGAAATGCTACCTTTTCTGTTTTATCTGGAAACAGTTATTTTTGTACTTATGTGTATTATCCTTCTGTTGCCTTTTACGACACCCTGGACTATGGCACCCAGGTGTCTCAGTCCCTGAAAATCACTCTTTACTGACCCTGAGAATCAGGTCATTGTGGAACTTTTTAGATGCCATGGTGCCTTCCTGCTTGAGACAGGACATGCAGATATGTCAGGCAGAATGCAAATTAAGCAGCAGATAGTTGCAGACATTAATGCAGTAGGAGGCCACAGCTGGATGTATGTTCAGGTGCACCATAGGGCCAATGATATGACCTCATCTGCATGGAGGAGAGCAGCTTCAGTGGCCCATGACTGGATGGGTACAGGGGGCATGTTACACGGCCACCATTAACACCAAATGAAGAGTTCCTGTCCACTGTCAGGGATCCAGTCAGTTCCTAGGAAAGTGCAGAGCAGCATGTCCTTGACATTGGTGCTACTGTTTCAGGGAGAGAAAGCATGTCCCAGGAGGAGCTTCCAGGTAGGCATTTGTATTTCACATGTTAAATATTGTTGTATAGTAAAACAATTTCAATCAATACGTTAGTTCTGTTTCACAAGAAATTATTTTTGGGGGGGGACGATGATTGCTACAATTAACAACATGTTTTAATTGGTTACACATGGGCTTAAGTTGGACTTGTCATCCAAGTTCTTTCTGAAAGTATAGTTAATGGACATGTAAACAGAAAAAAGTATTACCCTCAGTATTACTGTTAATTGTGATGTTGTCTTTACCCTTTGCTGAACTTCTTCCAGAACCATCCATCATAGGGAGAATACCACTATCTGCACATGGTAAGCCAAACATTTTTATGTCTGTACTGATGAGCAATTCAAAGAAATATGTTAGTGTGTGATGTTGATGTCAGGATTGTTGTGTGTATTGCAGTACTGTCTAATAGTGGCACCACTGTTATTGTATTAGCATATATTTGACTATAGTAGTATAGGTATTAATTGTTCCTGTGTTTGTTGCTTATTATCATAGGTGATCCTGACAGTGGAAGAGTGGGACTTTTACCATCCGATGTCAAGTATCAGCAGACTCTGATGATGATGGTGGAAAACAGAGGTAGTTGGGGGATGCAGAGGTTAAATGTGACATTGAGGTTGGCATACAACCATCCCCTGAGATTACATTGGACACAGCCAGTAGGTCCTCGCCTACCCATTCCAGTAAGCCCTCAGATATTGGACAGGCAGAGGGCAAGACAATCAGGGAAGTGTGGTTACTGTGGCTTCAGTGACTGTTGACTTTGGCTGTAGCCAAAGTGTGTGTGAGGTGCTACACAGGAGGGTTGTTAGGGGTGCTCATAGGAGGCCTGTTGTCCATCCTCCACCTGATCCAGGTGTCTCTTCCTGTGCCACTCAGCGTATGTTTAGTGTCATCATAAAGCATGTTCCCATAGGTGCTCCAGAGAAATGCTTAGGGTTGTAGATGTGACACAGGCTAACATACATTACTGCCTCCATCGTGTTGTCGATTCAATGGATCAGATGAATGACACATTGGACTGAGTGGTATCTGTGATGGGACATCTGCTGGGAGGGGGACGGCATCCTCATGGGCGTAAGTTGGCCACATTATCTGCTGTTAGCCAATGTGGCCATGCCTGATCACGGTCCCATAGTAGCAGTACTTCCACTGCTCTGTCAGTGGTTGAGCTGTCCACACCCAGACATGGCAGGCCATGGCATTGTGGTCCTGGGCATCTTTATGCAGGCAGCTCATCCAGCAGACATCAGTCACATTCAGGTAGCAGCAGTGCATCTGACCACAGGCATGGATGTGCGAGTACAACTTCTGTCAGAGCAAGTTCTCAATGTTGGGGATGACAATGATGAACTACAATCTCTACCATGCATGGTTCACACCTGTATGAAATAGCAAGACATAGAGCTAGCACAGAGCCTGGCTATGTTCATGCAGACACTCACACACCAATTTTACCTGGAGGACCCATATAGACAAACACATAACAGTTACATAGTTCAGCCAAGCAGCATAAAACTAATTTTGTCTCACTGACCATTTGTTGCTTTATCCAAATGTCTGCCTGCATCTCTATCTTACTCACACATAGTGACCGACCTTTTGTCAGCCTAGGTTCCTGCCCCCTCACAGCAACCTGTGCAAGTGATGATAACTGTACCATATCCCTGTTTCGAATCTTTTGGATTCAGGGATGCATAAGCTTCATGTCTGATGGTCAGGGTGAATAACTGACTTAGTGCTTAGTATATCTGCATTTGAGATGTTGAACTGGTAGTTGTACCTTTGACTTATATTGGTCATAGAAAGTTAAACAGTTGATAACATCACAATTTTTCCATCTTTATTGTTAATGATCTTGTGAGGGTTGTGAAGTCTGAAACTGAAATGTGTATCGTTACTTTCTAAAGTCTGTCTTTAATGATTTTCCAGTACAAACATATAATGCTAAATTGAGGGCATGCAGTGACCATCAGTATTTTTAAGAGGTATGATTGTGTGAATCTTTGATGCTGAGGCATACTACTTAATAATGAGCACATATAAATCAAGTAAGTCTCTGCTGTCACATGTTAAGGTAATTTCCATACAAATCTCCCATATTTTACTTGCTTACACTATCAAGTAACAACCTGCAAGGATATGCCAGTCATTAATATTATTACACTATACACTCCAGGTTCAACACTTACTTTGTAAATCCCGCAGTTGCAACAGTTTTAGTTCGGGGCTGACTTTGTCTGATGAAAGCAGTACACAACCAATACAGGGGTAGGTAAAGGTTGTGAGAGTTGCCTGGCATCAAGTTTACTATATGCATGTGCGTAGGAGGAAGGTTTTAGATCCTTATATGGTGAGAGAGTGTGCTATGTGTTGTCTCTTAGCCGATGCAAGGGCACACTTACATCTGCCTAAACCCACAAACGCTGCTGCTTCCCCCCTGACTCCACACCTTTATGTGACTGTGGTGAGCTTGCCATTGGTGGTGGGATGTGTATCCCTTCCTCTTGTTGATCCTGCTGAAGCTGTTTTTACAAGATGATGTTGTTCCACATGGCATATACTGTGAATATTTCAACACATGTCCATGGATTGGATTGCTGGGCACCCCCAATGTATCTAAGCACCAGAACCATGGCTTCAGTAGCTCAAACACATGCGCTATGATATATCTGGTTTGAGTGTGTGCCTCATTATGGCGTTCTTCAGCAGGTGTCTGTGGATTTCTGATGGGTGTCATCAGCCATGGTTTCAGTGCAAAACCTGCATCCCCCAGTAAATGACCCTGTGGGATATCACTCTATTGATCATCTGATACAACTGGGAAGTGTGCCAAATATATGAGTCGTGGCAAATGACTGGGTTGCCAGCACACACAATCCCTTGGCGTTACACACAACTTGGCAGTTAATAGAGCAGATGCAATTTCTATTAATGTAGAGTCTTCCTTGTTCCCCAGATGGTGCCTTAATTTCTACAGGTGTGTAATCTATGACATCCAGTACTTCAGGGTAGTGTGCTACAGGGTAGAACACCTGCATATTTCTGGCCCTGTCCTCAGTAGCACAGGGAAATATATGTGGTCACTAGCATGTTGTAGCATAGCATTCTGGAAATGATGGAGGATCCTGGATTCTGATGCTTGTGACATCACCAGCATGTCCTCTGTTGGTCTCTGAAAGGTACATGTAGCTAAAATTCTAAGTGCTACACATAACTTTGTCTCCATTGGGATGGGTTCCCTTCAATTTGCTCTGGCTCTGAGTTGAGGATGACAGAGGTTGCAGAGTTCCTGTAGTGTGTTTCTATCCACCATGTAGTGCTCTACAATTTCCATATCATGTAGATAGTGATGAGTTAACACAGGTAAGAAAACTCTTCACCTTCTTGGCCTTGGTCTATTAGCAGCATCAGCAGCATAGACTTCAGTTTGTTGCACATACACATGTATTAAAGCAACAGCGTTCTGTGTAGATTCCTTCCCGTGGCTGTATTTGAATAGGTTTTGAAATTTGCAGGGAAAACAGCACCGAGTCTATGTGGTTGTTTTATAGTTTGTTGAATAGCTCTTTTATTTTGGCTTGGTTGATTAGCATACAGTTCAGCTTCTTATGGTTTAATTTGTATTCCACTGTGTTTACCTTGTTTGTGCAGCTGCAGCTCTACACACCATGAAGAGCCACTTACTGAATCCAAAACAGTCCAGTATCATGTGTGCATTGAGCTGCACCATGCACACAGTGTAAATGGACCATGTAGGCTTTATTGACACTGGACATTTTTCTTTTAATGAAAACAATCAAAAAATACATACACAGGACACCCTATAACTTATTAACTTAAAATAAACACACAAAACTATGAGCATCTTCAAATAACGTGTTTAACCCCCCCCCCCCCTGGTAGGAACAATTGTTCCAAATTGGCAGCTGCACACACAGACAGAACCTAACCTAAAATAAGTTTATGCATGCTAAAACACATGTTAACAGACTGTGTTTCTACTTACACTAATTGCTGTCTGTACTGATCTTATCTTTATCCTCCTTCAAGATGTGAAAAAGAGCTTGTATGTTTTCAGAAAATATTAACTCTTTGCCTTAAAAATGTGTTCTGGCTTTTTTTGCAGCTTGTTTCCATGGAAACCTAAGAATAAAATGTACATCTGCCCTCAGCTGCAGAGTTCTCACACTGAACATTTATTTGCTAAGAATAACTTTCATTACATTCAGTGTTCTCTTACATACTTGCTTACAAAAAATGTGTTATTAGATTAAGCCAATGGCCTTAATCCAGACATTCCCCTATGCAAAAGTAAGAGAAAACATTATCACTTATACATATATTACAATCTATGCATTTTACACCCCATCCACCACCTAAATAACCCATGATTATAGTGTTTTAAACATTCTTATGTCCAGCCTTTCTTCCCTTTTTACATTATGTTTGTCTTTTCAGCTTTTCCTGGTTAGGGGTCACCACAGCGGAACTCTGGTCTGCTAATGATTGGCAGTCGATTTTTATGGTGCCGAGTTGCCAGCCCAACGCCCAACCTTCAGCGAAGGCACACCCATTCACGCATATCTTTCAGAGGCCACTCGACCGTGGGGAGGATATGCAGACTCCACACTCCCTTTTTACATTATAATGACTAGATTTCTTAAAACTAAAAATAAAAAAGGCACTTGCTTAATTTAGTACCTTTATCACATACAGCAATAACTGTAAATGCTTTACTATATAACATGCAATCTTGAAATGTTTTGTGCAAATACTGTTAAGAACAAATGTTGTCTTACTTAAAATTACTGTTTTTTCTTCTTTCCCCTTAGTGTCCTTCCAAACATTAATGACATGAAGTGGGGTATATGCTTTTCATTCCCCCACAAGTTTAAGAAAGTCAACAAAAGTTCAATCTTTCCCCTTATTCTTGCAAAACCATATTTCAAAGATGTGAGCAATGCTTTATAATATTACATAATCATACATTTATTCACTAATTTTAGTGTTGCTGGTCTTCTTCCTTTTCATCTCCATTTCCCAACCCAAGACTCTGGTTCAACTCCAAGGAATTTCTGCTTCCTCTAGTCAATTCCTGTGATTTTTTTTGTCTCCTTTGGAATATTGAAAATGGTTTCACTGATAAAGGCTCTCTATGAGCTTTACTATCAGAAGAATAAGAAGCAGATTCCCCTTCCGTTTGATGGCTCATGTTTTGTTGGCCAACCATTTGTATTTCCTCCTTAGCCTGTTCTGCATCAAAACTGTCTTTGATCCTCCAGGGGAAAATATTCTGATGACAGCTGGATACAACAGCTTGAATCTCACACCTGCCTCTGAACATTACCTGAATGCTGGGATAAATTTGCTTATCTTCTGTCTGGATTATAGTGAATAATCATTTTCAACAAATACTCTACTGTCTCCAATTTTTAAAACTTTGCCCTTAAGCCACAATTTTGTCGGGTTTAACTCTTCATGCTGGCATAATTGCATCTTTACTAATACACATCTTGGCTGCTTTCTCATGGCCAGGTTTGGAGCATATGCATGAAGTCCCTTTCAATTAAAAAAATCCTGTTGTGGAATACTAGTCCAGTTGCTTACTTTTACTTTCATAAAATTAATACAGCCTGATCCTCCCAGTTTCTCTGGTAATGCAAAAAGAATCTCAGATTTCCCCTGCATACTCTGTCTTCTAACTCTACCATTTTTTGAAACAGCTCTTCTTGAACAGTTTCATAGTTAGTGAGCCTTTTCTTCATTTCAGCCACTGTTTTCTGCAGTTTGATCACTTCATCTGAATAGCTGTTTAAAGCTTCTTCCATTTTTTAAAGCCTTTTGTTATTTGAGTTGATATGCTCCTTCAATGTTTCATTTGCTTTAATCAGTTTTGAACACAACTGATTTATTTTTTACTAAGGATTACTAGAAGCCATGTCTTGCACCAAAGCTGGAGCTTGAATTGCTTTTTGCTGACCAGCTACAGGTCACTGTTTTCTCTTTACCTTTTTAGTTGATTTTCTTTCAGGCTCTCTGTTTCTTTTTTTGCTGACCCCCAAGTAATGTATTTACTAACCCATAACTGAATTTATTAAATATGGCAGAGTTACTGGCCCTCATAGTTCAGTTTCTTTTTTCACATTAGAAGAGCTGAAATTAAGCTGTTGATCTGTGTGCAGCCATCTTAGAATTCATAATTTAGTAGATTTCAGTGCATTTTTAATAACCACTGTCATGTTGTACCCCCGGATTTGTAGAAGTGTGTGTTTGTGTTTGTATGCCAGCACTGATTCACTGTGTATGGCATTTTTTTTCTTTTCTTCACTGGTGTGTGACTATAGAGATAGAATATATAATTAAGGGGGGGTGGTAGCAGTGACCCCCAGATAGGGAGAGCCCCCTGCAAAAATGCTTTTTTGGTGTATATGTTTTGCAGAAGGTTTTTGGGTGAAATGACATTTCATTCAAAAACACATGCAATCAAATGTACTTTTTAATCTTTTTATTTTGAACATGTGTGTGTCACTCAGTGCTACCTTCAACACAATGATACACAATCAGACATATAGACAGATAGATAGATAGATAGATAGACAGATAGATAGATAGATAGATAGATAGATAGATAGATAGATAGATAGATAGATATGGGAGTACCTAAATTCACTGAAACAACATAGGATCGACAGTAAAAATACTGAAAAGTAATGACTGATACTGAAAATGACTTAACACTGAAGAAGACTGACAAAATTGAATTTATACTAAGGAGGGGTTTATGCCCTTTCCCCACTGCTGTATGACCTCAGAGTTGGTATATATAATTAACGGGTCTATATTAAAAGAAAGAACATTTACTTACCCGAATACCTAAACGCCAACACGTTTTCATCGAACCGTGAAAACATTGATCGTCCTAAAGCGTGAAATCCGAAACTTCGAATCATCATGGTTGGTCCTTCTATGGTATAGCTCCGTAAGGTAAGTGTGCGATAGTTATGGACCTTAGGGTTAGGGTGCGGGTTAAGGTAAGTGCATAGATGGTAAGGTGTGTTAGATTTAGTGAAGGGTTAGAAGCAGGGTTTTATTAAATGTATGTGTGTGGATTATTTAGTTCATAGGTTCATAGGTTCATAGGTTCATACTAGGCTATCTGCCCGAGGGCATTTACAAGCCTAGCCCATCGTTTTGTGGCTTACGCCACCCCTTTAGTATGGGGAACTATACCCATTATTTTGCTGTGCCCCTGTCGAGCAGTGACACTGAGGTAATCCCTGGGGTATATCTGCGATCTCCCATCCATTGGTCAAGATTTCTCTTGAACAAGGCCAGCGAGGTGCTCTGCCTCACATGTACCGGGATTTTGTTCCACAGCATAGGGAGTCTTTGGGTGATGAATCTATCCCTCCAGCACGTCCTATTAATAGCCGTGTCAAGGTTTAAGTCTCCGCCCTTGTGGCTCTGATGGATCTAGATTTTTGAGGTGAAGCATATTCATCAAATCTGGGTTTGACATGGCCTTGTATGTTAGGCAAAGGTCACCTCTGAGCAAGCGTGGCGACTGAATAGAGCTGGAGTTCTTTCAGTCGGGCAGCATAGGACAGATTTTTGAGACCCTTTATCCTTTTGGTGAGGAACTTTTGTGGCCTCTCCAGCTGCTGCAAGTGTCGGGTCAGATACATTCCGAATGGGGCATTGTACTCAATCATTGGTCTGATGAGTGATGAGTAAAGGGAGACTATGACCTCCCTTGATCTAGATGAGAATCCCTTCATGATAAGGTGGGCAATGTAGAAGGTCTTCCTAACTACTTTAGCTACATGGGTGTCGAATGACAGACTACTATCAACCTGGGTCCCCAGGTCCCTGATAACTTCTTCTGTGCTCAGTGGATTGCCACCTATTTGGTAGCTAGGGTAACCTTGTTTTTCCCAAGGGTATGACTATGCATTTTTGGCATTTAACTTTAGGCCGTGGCTCTGGCACCAGTTATCCGTTTCTGTGAGACCCTTCTGAAGGATATCTGTGTCAGATGTGTTTTCTACTATGGCCCAGTTTGCAGTCATCTGCAAACTTTGTCAGCCATAACCCTCCTGTGTTTGCTTGTACTGGAAAAGTAGATGCCAAACAAGAGTGGGCCCAGGACTGAGCCCTGTGGGACACCACTTGTGACAGGCTTTGAGTCTGACATGGCGCCAGCAGCTCTGACCCTGTGGGTTCTGTCACTCAGCCAGTTTGCAACCCATCTTGTGATGTATGGGTTGACATTTAAGCTGATGAGTTTTTCAATGATACCCGAATGGGGTATTGTATCGAAGGCCTTAGCCAGATCGAGGTAGGCTGTATGGACTGCCTTTCCCTCATCAATGGCTTTGGTGACTGTTTCAAAAGTCAACCAAGTTTAAAAGGCATGATCTGCCTTTGACAAAGCCAAACTGGGTTGGATCCAAAGTCTGCAAATTCCTATGTCTTTATTTATGAGGTCCATTATGATCCTCTCCATGGCTTTGCAGATAAGGCTTGTCAAGCTAATGGGCGGTAATTTCCAGGGTCGGTGGAGGCACCGCCTTTGTGAAGTGGTACCACAGTTGCAGTGCGCCACTCCTGGGTGCGTATCCAGAGGTAAGACTTTGATTAAACAGCTGTCCTAGCTGTGGGTTTAATTCCTCATTGAGTTCATGGAGCACACAGCCGGGGACACCATCAGGTCCCATGGATGCTGTGTTTTTGCTTTGGAGAGAGCAGTTCTCACTTGGGCGCTGGAGATGTTTGGGGGCTGCAATCGCTTGGTATAGATATCTCTCCTTTTGGGGAGGGGAGAAGTTTGCACTGAACCTGTCAGCCAGTATGTTGGCAATGTCTGTAGGATCAGTAATCTTCACATCATTTTGAACTAGCTCTGAGCATATCTGGGAGTTTCCTCCCAGGTTTCTAACATAGCTAAAGAAGGCCTTATGATTGTCTTTTGAGTCTTTAGCTATTTTTCTCTCGAAATTTGCTTTGGATGATTTTATGAGAGCTCTTAGTTTTTACTTATAGTGATCAAGGGTGTCTTACCTTTTAAGGATTTTGCTCTATCTTGTAGTAGCTTCCTCCTTTTGTTGTAGAGTTTGTTTATGGCTGGGGTCCACCAGACTGGACGCTTGCCTTTGGTACAAAGAGTCTTTGTTTTGCTTGGGATTGCCTTATCCATGCAGTCCTGCAGGTGCTGGTAGAAGGCATTTGTAAGTGATTCAGCGGCTTGAGTACTGTTTTCCGCCAGCTCGGAGGCCTTAAAGGGGACCACACTAGTCTTTAGAAGTGTGAAGTCGGCTTTTGAGAAGTTCTTTACTGTGGTCTTTTTATTTCAGGTGGGGGTGGGATGAGGACCTCCAGCGAGATTAGTTTGTGGTCTGATCTCACCAGTGAGGGGTACACCTCCGGTGTTGAACATTGTGCTCCCATGTTCGTGATGATGAGATCAAGTATGTTATCTCCTCTTGTGGGGATGGTGACTAGTTGTTCCATGGCATTTGAGTTTATGAATTCCAGGAACTTTTGGGCTAGGGTGTTTGGGCTTGAGTAGTGTTCCCAGTCTATATTAGGGTAATTGAAGTCACCTAGTATGATGGTGTTTGGTGATACATTTATCCCCTCTAGTGTTTTCAGGAAGGCCATGTGAGGTTCCTGAGTTTGTGAGGGTGGCCTGTAACATGCTACAATTTGCAGAGCAGTCTTGCCTATGGTTAATTGCACCTGGATGGTCTCCGATGCATCGTGCGTTGCCACCAGTCTTGAGGTGTGGGTGTCCTTGATGAATATGGATACCCTCCTTTCTTGGTATTGTCCAGATTTTGGGGCCGGAACGCATGATATGAGGTAAAACCTGATAGCTGGGGTGCTCTCAGGAGCCTTGAACCAGGTTTCTGTCACAGCACAGACATCGATGTTCTCCATACTGAGAAGGGCCTCGAGTGCGTGCATTTTGAGATTTAGACTTCTGGCATTGAGCAGCATTACCCTTAGTTTTTTCCTTTTTGTGTTCTAGGGTGGTAGGTTTAGAATTTGAGCCTTGCCTAAAAAGGCACTATGGGGGTGGCAAGAGCCTTTGCCAATATCCGAATCCCAGGCGTGACAGGTGCAAGCCGTCCCTTGCCAAGCAGCGTGGCTTGTCCAGCATGTCATCCCAGGCAGACAGACACTGGATCCCCTTTGAATGACACCAGTGTTTAAGCCAATTGTTAAAGCTGATCATCTTATCTCTGTATTGTGGCATCATTCTTGGTGAAGGTAGGATACTGCTCAAGGTCAGGGTCATACCTGTCTGGGCTACATAATCAGAGAGCTCCTCAATGTCTCTTTTCATGTAGTCCAAGGAGGTACGTCTCAGGTCGTTTACACCAGCGTGGACAATGACTGAATCATATTTGTACCTGCTGTTGAGACACCTGAGTGCTTGCGTTATGTGGCGGATTCTAGCCCGACCGGCAGCTTACTGTCACCTTCTCCTTACTCAGTCTGGTGAGCGGACGTCAGTGTGTCTGACTATGGAGTCACCAATGACTAGTGTGTCTGGCATTGTGTTTGGCCTTAAGGGCTGTGACTGTTTGACACTCTGACTGTGAGGTCTATGTGTTGCAGGTGTTGTGTTCTGAGGTGGTGGTTGTTTGGGTGTCTGCTTTGGTGGCCTCTGCTGTTTTGGTAGATTTTTGATCAGAGCCTCCGAGTATGTCTTTGTGTGTTTATGCGTATGATTTGAGGTTGTAATGGTAATATGTGAGACTGGGTCTATAGTGTGTGTGGTAACCTTCTCCTCCTGACTGGTCTTGCCAGTCCTATGTTGAGAGAGCTCAGCCTCCAGTTTGGCCGTATAGTTGCATCTCTCGCATGTATTTGTGTTTTGTGGGAGGAGGAGAGGGTTGTCTGTGTACATGAGGCAATTGTAACATTGCCTCAATATTCCCAGGTTCACCAGCTGAGCAGGAGAGGACACTAGCAACTGATCCCTCGACATGCTAGAAGGAATAGACAAAAAACTTTAAAAAGATTCCGGGGACGTGGGTGACCGAGAAATGGGGGGTTGCCTTTTTGGGGTACTATCTATGACAAGAGTGCCGTATCAAGGTAATAAGTACTGTAGGAGCAAGTGCTACGTTTAACAGATAGAGAATAGTCTACTTGGAGTCAAGTAGAGATGATCTTTTTAATTATAGGATACGCTGATTAGATCAGTAGTATAGTTCGAGGAAGGTAGTTTTAAGGGAAAATTTGAAGAGTGGACTTTAGGTAGCCTGAATAGTTTAAACCTGCTTAACGCGCTGCCCTAGTGTGCAACAGTAGCAACTCCGCTAAATCGCTAAATCGGCTAAATCGCTAAAGCATGCTTTATAGCAGGGGGCTGGAAAAGACAGGAAATGACCCAAATTGGCCAACAAACCACAAGTCACTGCCCTAAACCACTCCTCTGAGGACAGATGAAGGAATTATGGAAATGTACCGTAGTGGACAATAAAACTACAGTTTCAAGTCAGTAACCACCTCTCCGGGGCAGGGAAGCTGCTCAATGTTAGTCACTGCCACTGATAAACACAGAGACCCTCCTTCAGCCCAAGCAAAATGGCCTCACAGAAACTTTCAAACAGTTCAGGAACAGCAAGCCTGTAACTGAACTTTTTAACTCTCAGAAAAGTGGGAAAAAGCAAGATTTTTTTTGTTTTTGTTTTTACAGAGATAGCAGAGGTTCACAAGTAATATCAAGTTATAACAGTGCAGTAAATGACCCCACACAAGAGTGCTAGGTCAAGGACAGAAAATATGCAAGTTTTAAGAAAAACGATTTAAAATTAAGTGCAAACAGGAAATTCAGCAAACAGCTTTTGGTTGTGCTCTAAATACAGCTACTAATACAGAAATCAAGTTTAACAAGCCAGAAAATGCTCAAGCTAGGCAGCTATGCAGAAAAACTTAGCAAATAAACAGAGTAAAATACTTAAAATCTCAAAAGTGGCTCCCTTCTTCTCTCAGCGTTTTTCCTCTTGGAGGGTGCTTCACCAACAGCCAACAAGCCTGAAAAGACGCTCAAACCACGAGGCAACTAGGTTTTAAGAGAGGAAGATGAAGGAGTTATGGAAATGACCCCTAGTGGCCAATAAAACTACAGTTTCAAGTCAGTAACCACCTCTCCGGGGCAGGGAAGCTGCTCAATGTTAGTCACTGCCACTGATAAACACAGAGACCCTCTTTCAGCCCAAGCAAAAATGGCCTCACAGAAACTTTCAAACAGTTCAGGAACAGCAAGCCTGTAACTGAACTTTTAACTCTCAGAAAAGTGGGAAAAAGCAAGATTTTTTTTGTTTTTGTTTTTTACAGAGATAGCAGAGGGACACAAGTAATAGCAAGTTATAACAGTGCAGTAAATGACCCCACACAAGAGTGCTAGGACAAGGACAGAAAATATGCAAGTTTTAAGAAAAAACGATTTAAAATTAAGTGCAAACAGGAAATTCAGCAAACAGCTTTTGGTTGTGCTCTAAATACAGCTACTAATACAGAAATCAAGTTTAACAAGCCAGAAAATGCTCAAGCTAGGCAGTTATGCAGAAAAACTTAGCAAATAAACAGAGAAAAATACTTAAAATCTCACAAGTGGCTCCCTTCTTCTCTCAGCGCCTTTCCTCTTGGAGGGTGCTTCACCAACAGCCAACAAGCCTGAAAAGACGCTCAAACCACGAGGCAACTAGGTTTTAAGAGAGGAAGATGAAGGAGTTATGGAAATGACCCTAGTGGCCAATAAAACTACAGTTTCAAGTCAGTAACCACCTCTCCGGGGCAGGAAGCTGCTCAATGTTAGTCACTGCCACTGATAAACACAGAGACCCTCCTTCAGCCCAAGCAAAAATGGCCTCACAGAAACTTTCAAACAGTTCAGGAACAGCAAGCCTGTAACTGAACTTTTTAACTCTCAGAAAAGTGGGAAAAAGCAAGATTTTTTTTTGTTTTGTTTTTACAGAGATAGCAGAGGTTCACAAGTAATATCAAGTTATAACAGTGCAGTAAATGACCCCACACAAGAGTGCTAGGTCAAGGACAGAAAATATGCAAGTTTTAAGAAAAACGATTTAAAATTAAGTGCAAACAGGAAATTCAGCAAACAGCTTTTGGTTGTGCTCTAAATACAGCTACTAATACAGAAATCAAGTTTAACAAGCCAGAAAATGCTCAAGCTAGGGAGCTATGCAGAAAACTTAGCAAATAAACAGAGAAAAATACTTAAAATCTCAAAAGTGGCTCCCTTCTTCTCTCAGCGTTTTTCCTCTTGGAGGGTGCTTCACCAACAGCCAACAAGCCTGAAAAGACGCTCAAACCACGAGGCAACTAGGTTTTAAGAGAGGAAGATGAAGGAGTTATGGAAATGACCCTAGTGGCCAATAAAACTACAGTTTCAAGTCAGTAACCACCTCTCCGGGGCAGGGAAGCTGCGCAATGTTAGTCACTGCCACTCATAAACACAGAGACCCTCCTTCACCCCAAGCAAAATGGCCTCACAGAAACTTTCAAACAGTCCAGGAACAGCAAGCCTGTAACTGAACTTTTTAACTCTCAGAAAAGTGGGAAAAAGCAAGATTTTTTTGTTTTTGTTTTTACAGAGATAGCAGAGGTTCACAAGTAATATCAAGTTATAACAGTGCAGTAAATGACCCCACACAAGAGTGCTAGGTCAAGGACAGAAAATATGCAAGTTTTAAGAAAAAAACGATTTAAAATTAAGTGCAAACAGGAAATTCAGCAAACAGCTTTTGGTTGTGCTCTAAATACAGCTACTAATACAGAAATCAAGTTTAACAAGCCAGAAAATGCTCAAGCTAGGCAGCTATGCAGAAAAACTTAGCAAATAAACAGAGAAAAAATACTTAAAATCTCAAAAGTGGCTCCCTTCTTCTCTCAGCGTTTTTTCCTCTTGGAGGGTGCTTCACCAACAGCCAACAAGCCTGAAAAGACCTTGTTTGGGTATAGCTTTTTAAGGTAAGTGTGCGATAGTTACGAACCTTAGGGTTAGGGTGCGGATTAAGTTAAGTGCATACATGGTGGTATATGCAAGATTTAATGTAGGGTTAGAACTATGGTTTAGTTTAGGCTTAGAAGTAGGGTTTTTTTTTAGTGTATGTATGTGGTTTATTTAGTTTGTGTAGGTAGTATGTAGCGGGCGGTGGGATGAGACAACTATGACATTTCGAGTTTTTGAATTTCGCAGTTTAGGGTGTTCAGTGTATTTGCGGTTTGTGGAATATGTGTCAGCGTTTAGGTGTTTGGGTAAGTAAACGTTCGTGATTTTAATATAGATCCATAATTAACAGCGGGTGCTGGGGGTGCAAATGTGTTTCGATGTTATCAGATTTTTTTTCAATGGCTTTCTAAGTGCTTAGATTTTGTCACATTTTTCAGTGTTTATGCAGAGGGGGTATTATCTCCCACATTCTGACAATTATATATACCTACAGTGAGGTCGCACAGTCATGGGGAAAAGGCACAAAACCCACCCTAGTATAAGTTTAATTCTGTCAGTCTTTTTCATTGTCCATCTTTTTCAATGTCAGTCTTTTCAGTTTCACTCTTTTTTTCACCAGTCTTTTAACTGTCAGTCTTTTGTTGTAAGTGTACCTAGATTATGTATATATATATATATATATATATATATATATATATATATATATATATATATATGTATATGTATAGGGATGTGCATTGAACATTAGTGTAAATTAACATTGAGATTCAATGTGCCAGATGCAACGGTGAGATGTTGATATTAATAATCAAAGTACATCATACAAAAGAAGTATTTTTGCTGGGGAGTACAAGCTCCCTTGCAGATAACATACTCCTACAGCTATATATATTGTAAGTTCAAGAGAACATATAAAAAGCACAGGTTTATTTTTGCAGATTGGAATAATAGAAAAGGTAACAAAAGTGCAGCATACTTTGCTTTTCATCATGAAAATAAACAGTGCCTTAGGTTATCTCCACTAAACAAATACAGCCCTTCAAGCAAACAGACTGCCTAACAAGTAACTGCTACTGGCCTGCTAGGCCTTCTCATCAGGCGTTTTAACAACAAGAGAGATCCATGGCAACAAAAAGCCCTAAATGAGTTAACAACTATACAAATCGCGGAACTTCAGTTAATACCCTGCTTACACCATTTTAACTTCTAAAAGAGAAGCTCACTTCCTGGCTTTTTGTTTCAAGGCTTCCCTCAATGACTGGTAATAACGAGCTATTACATGCAATTCCCTTACTCGTTCTGAAAACTTTTCACGTACAAGGTGCTTTGATACACATTTAAAGGTACATATTCCCCCATTTCTATATACAGCATGTTACAGTGTAGTAACACTGAGATCATTCAGCAGTGGGAAAAGCTGTTTAGCAGCAATGTAGCAATGTAAGGGGAAACAAAGACTCCTCTACACCATCAATGACATGCTTTTCTTCAATAAAAATACATAGATGGATTTCATTCAACAAAGTGCAAGACTGCCTATACATGCATATATATCTATATATTATATCTATCTATATAATATATATATATATATATATATATATATATATATATATATATATATATACACACACACACACACACACACACACACACACACACACACACACACACACACACACACACATACACATATTTAATGGTTTATCTGTGGTTATTTTTTATAACATATATATATATATATATATATATATATATATATATATATATATATATATATATATATATCTGGATCCTCTTCAGATGCACGAAGTTTCAAAATTTTAATTTGAAATGGCCAAGACCATCAGATCGAAGTTTTGAAACTTTGAATGTTTTGAATGGAGATCGCTGTACAGTACAGAATGGAATATTTACAGTTTTCCTCACTATTGTACGATCTTGGAGTAGGTATATTTATTTAGCAGGAAGTGTGTGGCAAGCAGAGGGGAGGGGGGGCTTGCCCTACTGTCAAAATATAAAAAAAAAAATGTTTTTTATTTCATTTTTGAAGTTTCAAAACTTCAGTCTTCTGGTCTCAGCCATTTGAAACTGGAAGTTTTGAAACTTTGAGCTACAGAAGTATATATATATATATATATATATATATATATATATATATATATATGTGTGTGTGTGTGTATGTATATGTATATATATGGGTCCCCTTCAGAAAGTTTAACTTTTAAAAGCTCGACTTTTATATGGCTGAGACCATATGATCGAACTTTTAAAAGTTTGAACGGTCTGAATGGAGATCTCCATAGAGCGCGGAATGGGAATATTTCCATTTACCGCAATGTAGTGCTATCTCGGAGTTGGTATATTTAAATAATGGGGGGGGGGGGTGCAGGGGAGCTTGCCCCCTTGCTAGCACTGTTTATTTTTTTTTGTTTTTTTTTTTTTGTTTATTTATTTTTTTTCACATTTTTTAATATTCAAATGTTCGATCATATGGTGTCGGCCATATGAAAGTTGAACATTTGGGTGTTTGATTATGTGAAGTAGATCCGTATATATATATATATATATATATATATATATATATATATATATATATATATATATATATATACACTTCAGAAGCATGAAATCTCAGATAACCGAAGACAAGTTGCCCGAGATGGTAACATTGAAATTTCAAATAAATGAACATCCACAATGCTGACAGATTTCCCATGGTAAGTAACTACTGGGCCATCAAGAGGAAATTTACAGTTTTCCCCCACTGTGATCTGATAGTTCGTATATATATATAGTTAGTGGGTGTGGAGGGTGCAGCCTCCCACACTGAGGGATATGTGGGGTGTAGCCCTTCCCACCTGGGTTGGGTGTAGATGGTGCGGTGTATTCTCCATGAGTTTTTAGCCCAATGATTACTTACCATGGGAAACTTGTCAGGTATGTGGTCATTCGTGTAACTGAAATTTTGGCATTGTCATTTTGGGTATCTGGTCTTCAGTTATGTAAGATTCTGTGCTTCTGAAGTAGACCTATATATATCTATAGATATATATATATATATATATATATATATATATATATATATATATATATATAAAGAGAGAGAAAGAGAGTGAAAGAGAGGTGTGAGTGTGTGTGTGTGTGTGTGTGTGTGTGTGTGTGTGTGTGTGTGTGTGTGTGTGTGTGTGTGTGTGTGTGTGTGTGTGCGTGTGTGTGGTGTGTGTGTGTGTGTGTGCTCGTGAGTGTATGCATGTGCATAATATTTATAATATAATACTGTTAATAACAAAAAAGAAAATATGCCCGACTTGGCTTTTCTCAGTCAGTTCACAAACTAGTTATACTATCTACTATACTTTAGAAGTAAGACTCAAAATACATAACATCTCCACCACACAGGCTCTGTCCCATACTTGCCTTTCAACAACAGGCTACAATTTAAAAGTCACACAGACACCAGCCTTCCCAGGCCTTCCCTTCAGATCTGAATGTGTTCCAGGCTACATCCAACATGGGCCCCTACTGAGCTGTTCACACTCACAGGAAACTAATTCATGGAGACAGCCCCCACAATGAACCTCTGACTTGAAGAAGGAACTTACCTATTTAAAATCTTCCTGGCTGCAGCCTTTTATTCCTCACTGCTTTAACTAATACAACCAACTATCGATTGTGAGAACTTAAAGATATGAGAAATAAGACACATGTTAAAGCATATTTTCATTTTCCACACAAAATGTCACAACTACCGCACACCAGAACAAAAACGTTGGGTTGAACTCAAATAGATGGATTGTAATACCTAAAAAACCCAACATCATTATTAGCCAGTCTGCATCCATGAGTGACAGTATACAAACAGTCTCCCAGTGGCTCAACAGATAGCACACTTATTTTGGTGCTAGGAGATTAGAGGGATGTAGGTTCTAGTCCCACACCAGGTACTTGTATTCATTTTTCAGTGCTGACAAGGCAGTGCAGTACAAAGGGGTACTGCTCCTGAATGTTCCGTCCTTCTGGTGAGACATTAAGCTACATTTTCATCTGTTTAAGCTGGTGGTAGCTCATGTGGGCACTTATTAAAAAACAAGTCGGGGATATTCAATGGTGCCCTCACCAGATTTCCCATAGTCACTAAGAATGCCACCTTGGGTCTCCCCTGAAAATATGACACTGGTCTAATAGGATTAACCTTGTTAACAAAGAATAAATAAAATAATAAAATGAAAAGGATTGACATAATAATGCCCTGCAGCTTACCTTTGTATTTGTATTGCCATCCTGTTGTTTACTCAGCCACTGGAATGGGGCATAATGTTTCTTTGGGTTAAACATTTCTGGCTAATAGGTAGTAGCTTAGTGAACAGAAGGTCATCTTCACAGCTAAGCGTTACCTGTCCATTGTTGAGTGTTGTTCTCAGCATTACTTAAATTTTGACTAGCATGGTACCAGAGTGCTCCTCAGTTTGAATATCCTGGGACAAACATTTTCCAAACTTAGTTCTGATGCTTCTGTATACAAAGTAAATTCCTTAGTAAAAATATAAAGTAACTAATATTGATTCAGAACATAAGCCTTTTCACTTCATTAAATATTGTGTCTGTCTCAAAAGAGATAGTTATACTCTGATAGGAGCTTTTGGCTTATGAGATGTCTGTGTAGTGCACAACCAGTACAAAGAAAACTTTCCCATTTTTAATGTAGTGTGTAGGACTTTTTATGGCCTCAACTTTCTTTAGTTGGGATCTTACCATGCTTCTCCCTCTTAACAACACTAAGTACCTGAATTCCAGTGTACCCAGTTTACTTTTTAAACATTTACATATAGATTGTAAGACAACCTACACTTTAGGTAGTCACGATTTCCAGTCCTCTGAATGAATGGCCAAGTCCTCCAGGTATGCGTCAGCATCTTGGGAGTGAGAATTCAGTATTTTATGTATCAGCCTCTGAAATGTAATGGGGGTCCATATAAACCAAATTGTTTAACATTGTGTACTGAAATATACTATCACAGATACAAAAGCTTCTTTTTTCCCTTTGGCAGAAGGGTGGAGATATGTTCTAGAGAGGAGAGGAATGAAGGTCAGCAGGTCTAAGACAGAATATGTGTGTGTGAATGAGAGGGAGGATAGAGGAATGGTGAGGATGCAGGGAGTAGAATTGGTAAAGGTGGATGAGTTTAAGTACTTGGGATCAACAGTTCAGAGTAATGGTGAGTGTGGAAGAGAGGTGAAGAAGAGAGTACAGGCAGGGTGGAGTGGGTGGGGAAGAGTGTCAGGAGTGATTTGTGACAGACGGGTACCAGTAAGAATGAAAGGGAAGGTCTACAAGAGGGTAGTGAGACCAGCTATTTTGTATGGGTTGGAGATGGTGGCATTGACAAAAAGGCAGGAGTCAGAGCTGGAAGTGGCAGAGTTAAAGATGTTAAGAGTTGCACTGGGTGTGACAAGGATGGACAGGATTAGAAATCAGTATATTATCTAGGAGTACCAGTACAGGATATTTTAAAAGAAATAGAACTCCCTATTTCCTATTTAATTATAGTAAGACAGCTAAAAGACTTGGTTATAAACTATTTTAACAACTTTGAAATGAAAGGGGAAGATTTAATCATTTCTCGTAATCTATGGGAAGCGCTATTGCAGGATAGAAAATATATAACCGCAGCATATAAATTGATAAAAGAGAGGAAGTATAATAATTATATTCTTTTATCGAGTTACTGGAGAGAGAAATTGATATTCCCAGACGACAATAAGATATTGGAGGCATTTAAATTAACATTAAAGTTCGTATCCCTTCAGAAATTGGTATTTACGCAGCTGATGATATTTAACAATGCATACTATACTCGTCTCGCTTTGCACAAATTTGATGTGAAGAATTCACCCATATGCCCACATTGCTTTGATCAGACAGCAGATTTGCTTTACATGTTCTGGAGTTGTAAGTGCATTTATAAATTGTGGAATTCATTAAAATTGCAGTTACAAAAAATGGGTTACCAAAATTCAACACTCTCTTGGGAGTTTATGATTCTTCATATTCCCCCGGAGAATCTAAATAAATCAAAAACGATTGTAATTATGAATATTTGCCTATTAATGAAATTATATATAGCCACAAACTGGTTGAACCCAGCCCAGACATCGTGGGAAAATTTCAGATTGTTGGCAATAAAACACATCTTAGCGCATAAACTGTTAATTAGTGATCACAAGAAAAATATCAACAACATAAAAATCTGGGAGCAAATTTTTAATATTATTTTGGCTTAAGAGGTTACTATCCACTTTTTCTCGGGAACCAGAATGTAGTCTAAATCAACCTTAGATTAGATAGAAAATGTACAGAAAAGACAGATTGTTGGCTTGGAATTTTTTTTTTTTTTTTGTTATTTTCCTTTTGATTGTGAGTGCTGTACCTTTGATCAATACATGAGGTTGATATATATGTGAAATTAACCAATGGAAGCATTTTGTATATATTGTATATAATGTGTGAATTTGTAATATGGTTGTGAAAAATAATAAAAAATGATTATTGAAAAAAAAAAAAAAAGAAATCAGTATATTAGAGGGTCAGCTCAGGTTGGACAGTTTGGAGACAAAGTCAGAGAGGCGAGATTGCATTGGTTTAGACATGTGCCGAGGAGGGATGATGGGTATATTAGGAAAAGGATGCTAAGGATGGAGCTGCTGGGTAAGAGGAAAAGAGGAAGGCCTAAGATAAGGTTTATGGATGTGGTGAGAGAGGACATGCAGGCAGTTGGTGTGGCAGAGCAATATGCAGAGGACAGGAAGAAATGGAAACAGATGATCCGCTGTGGCAACCCCTAATAGGAACAGCTGAAAGAGAAGAAGAAGAAGGGATAAGTAGCATCTGCCTATATTCCTTTGTCAAATCTTGTATATCAAGTGTCTGGTCTTTCCTCAGTTCT
Source organism: Protopterus annectens (assembly GCF_019279795.1). Taxonomy (NCBI): domain Eukaryota; kingdom Metazoa; phylum Chordata; order Ceratodontiformes; family Protopteridae; genus Protopterus; species Protopterus annectens. The sequence continues at coordinate 215,354,602 of NC_056750.1, read as the reverse complement.
GGGCATGGAATAGCTATCAGACTTTGAAATGTTATGCAATTAGTTATCAAACTTACTACTACTACTGCCATTTGGGTTAGGGGTTAGTGCTATCAGGCCACTCCAGTCACTCTGTGACACTTCTATCATGTCTCCTTTAAGCCTTTTTGAATTTATTCTCTTAATAACTGTTTCTGTGACTCTTATACTGTATAAAGCCTTAGTCATACCATAATTCCAGGCATTGTTTATATATATTATGTTGTATTAGTTTAGTTTTCTCCAGTATTTCTGAGAATACACCTTTATTTCTTAATAAAAATAAACAAATTGTGGTAGCCACTTGTAAGCTCTCTGCAGAATTAGCTTCCTTCAGTGCATTAATGTGGTGGGTTTGTTCTATCTTTCACTTTCCTGGCTGTCTAACATTATAGTTTACCATTTATTCTTTCCTTCATCTCAAATGGCCCTCCCTTTGGCCACAAATTTGTTTTCCATGGTGGATACAAGTACAAGTGTCTGATCGCTGTAGTGTAGCAAGGGTAGGTGGGAAAGGGGTAACTGGCTTGGGCACAAAGTGTTTTAGAGGGCATGATTGAGAGTTTATGCTGCATGCATTGCTTTTCTATAAAATGCTCTTCAAATGAAGGGGGGGGGTGGAGCCTGCCTGATCGCCTGGGTTCAATTCACTATAGCACACATTCTTATTATAAAACCGTTATTGTATTTCCTGGGATGTTTGCACGTATACCCTTAGTATGGGCATTATCAGCTTTAAACTGTCCTTAGCAATGTCGAGTATACATATTAAATGCTTGTTATACAAAAGTTCAAGTGGGGTAAACCCAGATGCAGCATGTGGGAGTTCTTCAACTGCAAAGAGTTGGAAGGGTAACAATAGGTCCCAGTTTTTTGCATCAATAACTTTCCTTAGCATAGGTTTCAGTCTTTTCTTAATACTTTAAACAAACCCATCACTCTGTGGATAGTAGGCAGATGTCTTCAACTGATTGACTGTAAAGCACTGACATAACTGATGCAGCACCCTTGACACAAAGGGAGAGACTTGGTCAGTATGTATTTCCTTAGGGATACTCCCTCTGGACAATAATAGTGTCAGTTTCCTGGCAATATCATTATAATGTACTGACACATTGCTAGATTTTACTAGTTGCCCTACAATGCCCACAGCAATATGCATGAAGGATACTTCTATGATAGGCATTTAGGTTTAGGGACTTTTATATGCAGGATGATGTGCCATTTTCTGTCATTCTGGACAAGAAACACTGGACTTTTCTATCTCTTTTTTGATGCCTGGCCAGTAAAATCTAGATACTTCTCCCCAGGTGACCTCCTAATATGACTACAGCCTAGCTTCATTATTAGCATGCCCTAAGGTTTTTCACTAGTAATGCATATAGAATATTTTCCCTTTCTCTGCGTACACTACATAAGAGATCATCTTTTTAACTCAAGATATGAGTAAGAAATGAGGGGAACATCCTGTTCACTAATTTCTTCTACAACCTTAATTATGTTCTCTCTTGCCCTGCATAAAGTATTATATTACCACTGTACCTTTTTAAGATTTGTGTGGCCTGCTTGTAAGTCCATTAACTAGGGATTACTTTCTTCAGTAACTTGCCTCAATGTAGAAAATGTTTGCTTCTTCCGTGAAAAAAGTGCTGGCATTGTAGCTTATTCAATATCTTCTACAACAAGGTATCATTCTGAAAAAAAAATCATATTCAGCATTACATTCTTGTTCTATCTACTTTAATTTATTTTAGATTGCTCCCCCTCTACCTTAATGTGAGTGGATACCACTTTATAACCATCTTTACCTGCTTGTGTTTTCCTTTCTATGCAAATGGTATTTGAAAAATTTTATCTCCAGTTATATTTCTTGCTTAGTTTATGAATACCTGTTCTGACAAGTCCACCTTTTCTTGTACCTTTTGCTTTACATTAGCAGAAATAATTTCAGAACATTGTGTTCTCCTCCTGACCTCACTATCTTTACTCACTTTGCTCTGAGGGTTCTCCCTCAAGTGTGTTTCTTTTTCTATTCTTATCCTCCCTTTCTTTCTGTTTTGTAAGTTTCTGTCTTGAGCTGACTTTTAAATCAGTTTGCTATCACTTCATCTTCAGTTCTAATACTTACATCTCTTACACTTATGTTGCACTATCATTGTAGCATACTTCTGATAACAGATAGGTTCAGTTTTTACTGTTTAACCAAAACTAAATTCCAGATCCTTTTGAAGTTTCTACACCATCATCCTTTTCATGGATTTGACCCTGAATATGTGTATGCGCCAATGCTATGTTTCCTACATTCTTAAACTGAATGGATATATCAAGTGTATGCACTGTGTCTCCCTTCTGCTCTGACATTTTGCATTGCCCTTTAAATGTGGAAGATATTTTCCTAATATTATGTCATGCATTAAAGTAGGGGTTACAGTAACAGGATGTTTAACAGTTTTCCCACAACTGTCTGAATTTCTATGTGTGCTACATCTGATACATGAAGACAAGTATTTGGGATCTATATACAATAACCTTGTCAGGTCACACACATACATGTGAAACACATCAAACTGTCACCTGTATTTATGTATGATTCTTAATACATAAAGTCATGCAAAAAAATAATAAGAAAGAAATGAAAATTTTAAATATCTAGAGCACTGCACATTGTAAAAAATATAGCAGTTAAGTCTCTTTTATCTTTTTGTTTCTTGGCTAAAGTAGTAGTTTTCCCCTCATCAGTCAATTGTATTCTGCTGTCAAAAAGCACTATGGTTGTTTTTATCTTTGGACCCAGCCTGTACTATAAGTAGCTCATGAGACTTTGCTACAGAATCCACTGTAACAACTCTTTTTTTCTTTTTATTCTAAAACTGTTTTTATTAAGGTTTTAACAATACAAAATCAGTTAAAGAAATACAGTAAGGAAATTGCTTGTAAAAAAAACAAAGAATATACACAGAAAAGTAACATCAACTAAAGTATTTACATCAGTGTCTATAATATATTATTATAACAAAACACTATAAAACCCATAATGATTTCATTGAGTAATGTGTGAATTCTTTTCTAATAAAGGTTTTAAATTAGACCACAGATTCTATGAAAAGGATGTTCTGATAGTTCTTGATTTAATAGTCATTTCCAACTGACATTTTTCAGTAAGAATATTCTTGAATTCTGCAAATAAAGGAGGATGTTCAGATTTCCAATTGTTGGTATTTACATTTCTAGCTACTATCAATACCGACCCTAGTAGAGGGTAATTAATTATTCTAATACAATTAGGAATCAGGGTATTAAACAGAATCAAATATTTAGATAAAGTAAATCTATCTGTAAAAAAGCTTGGAGAAAATTATTAATATTTTCCCAATATTATTTCAAAGCTATGCAATCATAAAACATATGTGACCAATCTGCTTTAGTTTCTGTTTTGCATCTCCAACACAATACCTTTTCCTTGGTGACCAATTACAACTTATAAGGTGTATAAAAAACTCTATTCATAAATTTCTAGAAGTATAATCTAAGTGAGGATGTAGCCTGCCTAGATGATTCCAAGATTATTTTTTATCAACTTCAGAAGGTGACTTATTATTATTAATTAATGTGAAGTAATTCCAGTAATTATCTATTTTTTTGTTTTGTTGTTTATTATTCTGTATATAATTGATAGTTTACATTCATTGGATATATCTTTGTGAATAAACATAGTCAAAATTTTTATTAGTTTAGGTATTGGTGTTCTTGAACTTAGAGGAATTGAATTGATTTTGTCAGTCATGAATTGTCTACGTAATTGAAATAGTAGTGATACATTTCTATTTACATCATATTTTATTATTAGGTATTCTAAAGTTATTAGGTTATCATCTTCTAAAAATTGAAACCAAAAAGTAAGATTTTTCTCCCTCAACAAGATAATATCAGAAAAATTGGAAGTGGGAATGACATCCTTTGTGTATATAATAGGAAACAGAATGAATATCCAATATTTATAAATCATATTTTTATATATAAAATTTTAAAAATCCTTTAATAAAAGTTTCATGTAATAGGGAAAGTTACTTCGGAGTTTGTTAAGCCAAAAATGTTTTTTTTAAATCCAAATAATGAATGGATTATTTAATATTAGGAGTTTATTAGAGCTAGATCTCTCATTCACATTAAAACATAGGACCTCTTGAAATATTTTCCATCTTGCTGAATAATTTTCATTAATTAGTAAAGAGAAAGTTTTAATAATCGATGATATAGATTATAAATCTATGTCAAGTAAACCTATCCCACCTAAATGCCAATCTTTCGTATGATGAGTAACAGCTATTCTGGGCTTGAGTACCACAAAAACTTCAAAACTATTCTATTGAAACTTTTATCAGTATTTTTGGAGGCAATAATGACTTGGATTGTATAATATAAAGTATCTTGGGTAAAATGATCATTTTAACAATTGAAAGTTTCTCGTCCATTGTTAATAAGAGATATTTCCATTTAGTTATTAAGTTATTTATAGAAGATATGCAATTATTATAATTAACTCGTATTATAGCATTAATATTTTAGCTAATATAACTCCTAAATACATTAAACTATCTGTTTTAACCAAGTATTTAACAAATTTCTGATCCCAAAGATTAGTATCTGAATTATTGGAGAGTATTTTTGTTTTGTTTTCATTGAAAATTAAGCCAGATTTCCTTTTTCAAAAAATTCCATGAGATCAAATATAGCTTGTAAAGTTTCATTTATTCATGTAATGGTAAGGAGAATATCATCCACAAATAGTTGTACTTTGGAGGTTGTTTCAAGGTTCAAAGTAAATCCCTCAATATCTGGATTCATCCTTATATAATAAGCTAAGGGCTCCATTATGAGAGTAAATAGCAAAGGGGAAAGGGGACATCCTTGTTTAGTTCCTTTATATATCGGGATGCTATGGGATATATATGAACCAATCTTTATATATGCCTGACTTCCATTTAAAAGGTGTGAAATAAAATGTATGACTTTATTAGAAAAATTTAAAGATTCTAAAATAAAAAAGAGATAATCCCAATTGACCAAGTCAAAGGCACAGTTTAAATCCAAACCTGATAAAGTTAAATTCTTCTTAGAGTTGACAGCCTGGTCTATTACAGTTAATACTCTTTTAATACTGTTGTATGTGTTTCTGTTTAAAATAAAACCTGCCTGATCTTCATCAATCAAAGGTGGAAGGAACTTCTTGAGTCTATTGGCACAAATAGACATAAGTATTTTATAGTCAACATTCAGAAGTGATATCGGTCTATATGAGGAGCACTTTGAGGGATCTTTATCTGTCTTCAATATAGGCTAAATAATGGTGTATTTCTAGGAGAGGGGCATGTTAAATAAATCTTGACACTGAGAAAAAAAACTTGATGTAATAAAGTTAATGCTTCTTTGGGAAATATTTTATAGATTTCTGGAATAATTCCATCATTATGTGGAGCCTTGTTTTGTTTTAAAGCACTGATTTGACATTTGATTTCTGGTAATGAAATTGTTTTATCTAAGGCATTAATCTGTTGATCAGTTAATTTGTTTTTGGTATATTTCTTTATAAATGATCTTACAGATTCTTTAGGATTTATGTTGTTGAGCTTTGATTAATTTTGTTAAAATAATATCTAAATTCCATTAATATATCTCTTAAATCAGTTACAATTTTCTTTTTTTTACCTGAATAAATCTCTTTAATATGGTAAGTTTTATTAAGCCTCTTGATTTTGATGGCCAATTTATTTAATGATTTAGGGTTAGTAGAAAACTTCCATAAATGTATATCTTTCTAAATTAATCTTGGTCTTATTACTCAGAATTTCTAAGTATTTACTATTCAAAGTATTGATTTCTTCAACCTTACTAGTTTTGTTTATCTGATTATGTAGTTTTAATTCTTTGTCTCAATGTTTTTTTTTATTAATGTACCAGTTTATTATTTTCCCATAAAGGTAAGCTTTTAGAGTATCCCAGATATAAATGTCAGATGTATCCACTGTACTACTGAGATTAATAAAAAAATTTGTTTCAGAAATAATGAATTCTTTAAAATCTGGTAGGGTAATTAAGTATGCTGAAATTCTTTTAATTTGAGTACAGTAGTTTGACATTATTAATAGATGAAAAATATAGCATTATGATCAGATAATGGGCACAGATGTACTTTAACTTTATTTAGATTGTTGACTAACTGATTAGAAATATAGACTCTATCAATTCTGGAATATGAATCATGCCTATGAGAAAAGTATGTATAAAAAAGGGAATTTGAATCAGCTTTGAATTTGAATCAGCAAAATCATTACTGTCTCTGATAAGGTATGTATCTCCAAATTCAGTATTTTTTTTTTTTTACTGATAATGTTACTCTTCTTTTACTAATAGCAGTTGAATCTTTTTCATTAACTATACAATTGAAATGCCCTGCTAGAATACTATTTCCTTTATATAATTGTACTATTTGGTTTAAGTGTTGTTTAACTGTGTGAATAACTATCCCTGGTATCCAATAGATGTTAATTAATATGTATAATTTCCTATTAAGTTCTAGTGTAACAGTGCAAAACATACCCTTATCATCATTGTATGTGTCTATTGTTTTAGAGTATGGTTGAGTATTGTTCCATAGAATTGCAACACCTCTCTTCTTTTGCTGATGATGTGAACTAGATAGTACTGTATATTTTCTATTATTAATTCTATTTATGTCATCCTTTAGTAAGTGTGTTTCTTGTAAAAAAAAATTAGGATTAAAACATTTAAATAAATATTTATATACACTTCCCCTTTTGCAGCTATTTGTTTAACCCATTAATATCAATAGATAAACATTTTTAAGGTTAACATAAAAAATAATGGATGAGTTTACTAGAGAGATGATTATTAACTTAAATATATTCATATAAGTTGTTATCCCTACTGAATTAAAATAATTTGTAATAAATCTGCAGTTCAAATGATGTAAGGCAATAGTGTAGATTAAACCATTAAAGTTTTTAGACACCGAAAAAGAACAAATAATAACTATATACAATAAAACTAGAATTCTATATTCTCTCACCCCTTTCATGGAGCTCAAAGAGACTCCTAACTCAAACAGTTTTCTGTTTGAGTTGACCACCCTCTCACTAACAACAGTCAACCCCCCACCACAAATGGAACCTAATAATTCTTAGAAAGTTTGATTATAACAGAGAAATATGCATATCCCATATATTAAGGTATTTACATGCAAAATATTTTGATATATATTCTTATTATCTTAAAAACACACTAAACAGTTATTTTTGAGTTATTATTAGATTATATATAAGACAACTAAAGCAATTAATGGTTTATAGATGTATTACATAATCAGAGATCAGATGGATAACGGTATTGTTATAAAAATAAAGATCAAATTAAGTTAGAATATATACGATTATTTTCTGATGTAAGAATGTACTTTACTATTATACTCATCTACTCAAATAAACACTCAGAAAATAGACACCATCAAATATACCCTATTTGCAGATGAACTTATGCAACAATAGGGTATATTTGATGGTGTCTATAATGTTATTTGATAACTGTTATAAACATGTTAATCTGGCTTTGACAGTTATCTTAGTCAACTCAGATTTTTATGAATTGAATCTTCAGATTATATCTCACTGGTTCTTTTTTTCAAAACCATATACCCCTATTGTAAGTTTGTTTGTGTCTTTCGGCTTTTCCCGGATAGGGGTCGTCACAGCAGAACTCCGGTCCGCTAATGATTGGCAGTAGAGTTTTACGTGCTGGCTTGCAGGCCTAACGCACAACCTTCAATGAAGGAATGCCCGTTCATGCATGTTGTCACACAGAAGATGCTCTAACTGAGAATCGAACAGGCAATGTCTAACTGTGAGGTGACATCGCTACCGTAGCACCACCACCGCAGTATATACCCCTATTGTAAGTATCCAGTATATTTGTAGAAAATCTATAAACTGGGGCCTATTGATTGTTATATACAATCTTATGTAGCTCACTTACTAATTAGTGTCAGACCAGTAAGATGTAATCTGAAGATTCAATTCATAAAAATCTGAGTTGACTAAGATAACTGTCAAAGCCAGGTTAACATGTTTATAACAGTTATCAAATAACATTATATTAGGTATAATATAAAATATATATTAATGTAGATTCAAAACATCTAAAAATCAAGCTTATGTGATACTAAGTTCAGAAAATAAGACACTAAAGAGATGAAACTGATCCACATTAGTACCTAAGTGGGGAAGCATCAGTTTCCATTGCTCTAGTTTGGCTGGTAGACATGGCTGGTGTTAGTGGGGAAGGTGCCAAGTATAGGCCACAAAGGTGGGGGGTTCAGGAGTCCAGGGTATTTATTGGACCCTTGGTAAAGCACCACAGCCAATGTCATCTGCAGGGGAACTATTCTGGCTCCAAGTACAAGTCTGGGGCATGGACTAGTTTGACTCAGGGTGTATCCAGTCCAAATGGTATCCCATGCACTGGAGAGCAGTGCAGGCATCATTTTAATGACCTAAACAGGCAAAAAGGGGATACCCTCAAAATATTGCTTGAATGAATTTGAGAGTGCGGACATCCCACAGCTGTTTATGTATGACAATAAGAGAGTACTTGTAAGACTTACAAATCTAAATATTGGCAAGACTGGTATGCATTATGCTATTCTGTTATTTTCTGTTCTTTCCCCACCTGCCACAGAACATGAGTTCTAAAGGAAGGCTCATGTTGTTCTATTGGAGAAAGTTTGGGAAGCAAGTTGTATGTATTCAGCACAAGATAAGTGTTATTGTAAGTTTAAATGTTAAAGATAGCTTTTTTTATACAGATGTAGCAAATTGAGCATGCATATCCAAACTGTTAAAGCAAGCATCCATGCATTCATTATTCTGTAGCACAAACCACTTGTAGGAGTCAAGTATTAGACTGTAGTCAGAGGTTGTGGATTCAAATACCTTGAATCATTACTGTACAATACTGTATTTTTAATAATATTTACATTAAATTAAAAACTCTATATCAGTGGCACAAATGACCTGATGTTAGCTGTTATATTTATAATTGGAACATGCATATGTGCAATATATGCAAATTACAAGGATTATTTTCAGCAATCTGTAGTATAGTGTGTATCTGTTAGGACATATTCTTAAATGTAATACTTCAGATAAAAGAGTTGTATAATTGTGTTAATGCATGTCACATATGATGATACTAATTTTATATCTTGTTACCTCTCACCCCAACCTTTATCTCTCTTTTTATATTTTCTATTATGTGTCTTTAAAATGTCTCCCTGTCACCCATGTGTAGCACGTAGCTAAATGCTATACAGCACAGTGAGGTAGGCCAGCCCCAGTGGATCAGCCTGTCCCCACTCCACCAGCTCCAGCACTGATGCCCAGCACATCTGGGAGCCAACCTGGCAGCACTACAACTGCTGCTCCTGCACTACCTGCCAGCAGAATAAGGGAAGAATGATAACAGTCCAATGGATGAGGACACGATTCTCACTGTCTCCAAGCTTGATGGGCATGAACCTGTGGTGTCCCTTCCCTCACCACAATCATGGTGTCCCCCAGTCTTTTGTGTCCCTCACCATTCCTATCTCTTGTCTTGCTTGTCTTGTTTGTTTGCATTTGCTTCCTCACCTACCCAACTTACTGGACCCAGATGTACCTATGTCCCTTACACAGTGATCTTCTGTTACTGAATAAAAAAAAAATAGGCACCTGTCCCCCACACACACACAAAAAAAGTCCCATATAGTGCTCTCCATTTTGCACATGTGTCTTCTTGACACACTTGATTCAGTCCAGTTGGTTATACAACATGATTACATTGTTGTCACCCCTCTCTCTGGAGGTGACAGTCCAAATTCAGCTAATATTGTGCACATATCGTTTTTTACTGTTGAAGAAATGGATAGCTATGGTTCTTTCCTACCTCCCTTCTGCACATTCCTGTATTACTTTCCCTTTATTCTTCCCCCTACTTGCTCCCCATTTCACCACTTTCCTATCTACTCCATTTTACCACCTATAATCTGGTCAAAAATAGAATCCCACAAAACACAGAAAAAGCAATGTATCCATTCACTTTTTTGCTTCTGTGTTTGCATGGAGTTTGACATCACACACTCACAATGCTGCTTAACCCTACCATGCTACATCAACATACAGTAACACATGCTGAATGTACTATAAAGAATAATGCCATTGCATTATCACTGTTTATTTAAAAGTATTAGATACATCTGGATTTGAACCCAGTATCATCTGGGCTCAAAAGGAAAGGTGTCAATGCATATACACCTGCTGTCACAGAGTCAGCTAAGAAGCAGGTGTGTTTCATACACTCAGTACTAACTCTCAAATTTTTAGCGATGCAACTTGCATTTGTGCACTGCTTAACTTCACGCAAACACAGAAAATGAATGGAAATGTATATCTCACATGTGCAAACACTTTGCCAACCATCACACAAACCTGGTCCTAGCAGTTGTACTATGCAAAGCCAAATTTAGCATGTATTAGTGCTGTTTATTGTCCATTTTACTCTTTATGCCATGAAACTTCATGTGGAAACAACAAACTGAACAATATGTCACATATTTACAATGCAGCCATGTGTTGCCTCCTCCCATGCACTGCAACCATGGTGTCTCCAATACTTTTTCACAAATATATCAACTACACTACATACATTAATATCAAATGTTGTGTGATATGCAATGCATGTCAGTCTGGTAACATGCAGAACTAGAATTATATTCACAGTTGAGCATGCCTACACATCCATCAACTGACTCTGGGAACTATTGACCCATAAGCCTAAACAGCCTTATCTGCAAGGGTAGGAAAAAATTCATCATGGACCTTATCCACAGGGACATAGGTGAGCTTCAAGACTCTTGACCCAACCCATATAGATTTTGTCAAGGGTACATATTGCTTATTAAACCTACTGTACTTCTTTGATAATATCCCCAAAGGCCTGGATGAGGGAAAACAGGACATACCGCATATCCTGATTTAACCAAGCCTTTTGACACAATCCTCCATTCAGGTGTCATAGAGAAACTCTCCTATCTGTGGATTAACCCATACATTATTAGATGGGTAGCCAACTGGCTCACTGACAGGACACACACTGTCAATTTGGAGAGTCCACCTCCACCAGTAGACCAGTTACCAGTGGAGTGCCATAAGGATCTGTGCTGGGCCCCTACTGTTTGGAAACTATTTCTCTGATGTCCAAGTGAAGGCAGATGGCCTGTGGCTTGCCAGGTTTGCAGATGACTGCCAACTGGGTTCAATCACTTAGAGTCCCTCAATGATGTTACCATATTACAAACAGGCCTCACAGACAAATGATTGGTGACAAACTCATGGACTGAAACTTAATGCAATAAAATCCCTCTATGTCCCCTTTGGCAAAAAAGTATTTATGTCATCCACTATAAGTTGACCTACAATCTTATAAAAGTCTGACTTGTGCTGTGGTGCATGCATAAAGTACTGATTTCTGTAGTTGGTGCACTTAGATAGATAGGGATTCTATTCCCACGGCAGTGTGTGTGTGTGTGTGTGTGTGTGTGTGTGTGTGTGTGTGTGTGTGTGTGTGTGTGTGTGTGTGTGTGTGTGTGTGTGTCTGTCTGTGTGTGTGTGTGTGTGTGTGTGTGTGTGTGCGTGTGTGTGTGTGTGTCTGTCTGTCTGTGTGTGTGTGTGTGTGTGTGTGTGTGTGTGTGTGTGTGTGTGTGTGTGTGTGTGTGTGTGCGTGTGTGTGTGTGCGTGTGTGTGTGTGTGTGTGTGTGTGTGTGTGTGTGTGTGTGTGTGTAAACTTGCTTGACATTACAGAGACCCTTTTACAATAGCATGTGGGACACTGTTATTGTTATATTCTCCTCACTAGAGACAGCTGATGTCATCAGCTAAATCGGATTTGTGGATATGCACTATTCCCACTAGGGCATGGTCAGAGACTGGGTTGGAGGTCAGGCAGAAATCATCTCTTCCTATATGATACAGATTACAGTGACATGGCTTTCAGTCTATCCATATACGTCATGGAATGGCTTGCAGGCACTGTGTTTTTTTTTTTTTGGTGAGTAAACCCTGTGGTCTCTCCAGCTGTTGCAAGTGTCTGGTGAGTTATATGCAAAAGAGATCATTATAGTCTATATTACTGTTCTAATGAGGTTCGAGTACAGTGCTGTAATATAATCCTGAGATCGGAATACAATAACATGTTTTATGATGTGCATGACATAGGCTTTCAATACCAGTGTGGACACTTGATGGTTGAAGTTCAGATTGCTATTTACATGTGTTCACAGTGCTTGCATCACTGTGTTTCAGCATAGTGGGACTGTTGTCAATGCTGTAATTAGCAGGGAATTCCAATTTTCAGAATTATTGCATTTATTTGTAGACAATGTCGCTTTGTTACCAATTATGTGTCTATGTTAGCCTCTTTTGTATTATGTTGTCATCCTAAGTGGACTCAGTGATTGCACCCAGTATGCAAGAATCAGCAAACATGGTATGCCAAAGGCCATATACTTTAGCCTGAACTGTGGAGAAAGAGATTCCAAATAGTAAAGAGCCAAGGACAGATCCCTAGGGTATGCCAGTGGTGACAGCTCTACTGGTACAGGTTGATTCACCAACTTTCACAGTATGTGCTTTGTCAGTGAGCCAACTGGTTACCCGTCTAGTGACATAAGGTTCAACCCCCAGCTGGGAGAATTTCTCTGTGCTACTTGTGTGGAGGATTGTGTTCAAACCCTAGGGCAGGCTAGAATAGCCAGTATACACTGTCTTACCTTTATCCAGGCCTATCATACAGAATCAATGGGCTGTGACAACAACACAGATTGCCTGTCACTGTCACATGACTCATCACTTACATGTTCCTGACACAGTTAAATACACACTTCAACACACACTCCACACAGACTATGTTCCTGTAAACATGCATCCCTCTGAGTTGGGGCAGGGCAGCACTCAATACATGCCTGTAAAGACACATCCTGACTCTCCTCATCCGTGAGGTAGACCAACATGCCATCATGGACCTTTTCTAAATGGACATTAATGATATCCTGGCTTTGTGCAACAGACCTGTGTGAGTTGTTAATGCTGCATCATGTCTGTTACATCTGTTAGATAGGCTGAGGTCATACATGATGACAACCCTATCATCCTTTTGAACTTGACAAGCTCAAGGCACTTGACATAAATTTACAATTATCAGACGTGGCCATATAGACCTATATCACCAAGTGGGTAGACCACTGTATTACATACATGGCATCTAAATATGTTTTCATGTATGTAGTGACCTATATCTGCAGTCCGGTGATCAGGTCTGTACATCAGGGCTGTCTGCTAGACCCTTTCCTGCCCATTATTAAAGTGACAGGCATCACAGATGACATAAACATTCTGTATCCAAACAGCTGTCTGAAGGACTACAGATTGTGGGCAATCATTGATTCAGTTCTTATCATGTGTTTAAATATTTTTGCTTATGTTATTTACTGTGGAGCTTTTCTTCCTGGGCCTCCTCTGTAAATGGACATATGTCCAGCTGGACTATCCCGGTAAACAAATGTAAAATAAAAAAAAAATAAAAATAAACTGTAATAATATTATAATACAGACAGTATCAACACACACCAAAGATTGCTGCCACAGCCATGACAACACCTGCAATGACATGAAAAGAGAGGGGGATTTGTTACATAAGGAAAACAAACACATAACTCAAGTATAATGTACATATCACAACCTATAATCAGACCAATAGATATGTGACCTGTGTACTGGTGTAGATGGTAAGTGGAATGTCCACCAGTATGTGGTCACAGTGCTGACTACTCCCTTGTAAGTAACACAACTACTGAGTATGTGAAGGACATCCATGTCAGAGGCCATAACACCTCCATAATTCACAACCTTCATCACATCAGTAACTGAGTACAATGCACCCTTCTTTATGTACCTCCCTACACACTTTCCAGTGATGTGTAACCAAAGTGTACCACATTTCTCACAGTGAGCTGTCACACACCTTAGTGGCCATACCTAGGTATTCTTTTTGTGGCCTAGACATTACTGTCTGATGGTGCAGAGCCCCCATCAAGTTTTTACAGCAGATGCGTGTGTGCTACCTGTTCCGCTGATGCACACAGTACATACATAGTTGTTTGACAACATGAATGGCATTGGCAACATTCATGACAGTGTGGATTGTGCTATATATATATATATATATATATATATATATATATATATATATATATATATATATATATATGTATATATATATATGTCATGCACACCAGTCAACTAATATGTATTGATCGTAATGTCACATATAAGTATAGCAGTGTCCCTCCTCACACTTCCAGCATCACTGTCCTGAACAGTGTATGTGAATACCCGCATAGTGTGTGGAGATGTCATAACAGTTGTACAAGTGTGTTTAAGCAGAATCATCTCTGATCACTCTAAATCACATATGTTATATCAGTGACATGGGATTATGGTTGTGCTTGCTTCTTTTAATGTTGTCCATGAGCCTTTACCTGTGTCTCACTTGCTGGAGATGTCTGCTGAGATTACAATCATATTCAGGCAAATCAGTTTGCACAGCTTCACAATATGCACCCTACCCCAAATGTTGACTACATCCCTGATAGATAGTCTTCTGCATTATTTATGCAAGGATGCTTATCTCACATATACATCTTCACCATTGTCATGTTACCTTGTGTGACAGTCATATAATACACATTTTCACTGTGCTGTCCCTATTGTACCATACTGTTATGTGACTGATGTTGCTGCTACAACTGTCTTCCATTGACATGCCCTCATCTGCTATACATTAGGTTGTTTCGCTTGTCCTCTTTTCCTGTGTTCATTCCTACAATTCATCTGTGTGTCTCTATTCAACGGACACGCTTCCATTGAGTATTTATTTTATATGGCAGTCCATGTACACTTCTAGATCATTTACACAACTTTGGTACAAAATGCCAGGAATGGGGCTTCACAATACACTGCACAGTGTATACTGTCTCATACTGTGTTTGGATCATATACATAACTATCATACCTCTCAAATGTCTAGGTTTTCACAGAATGTCCAGAATTTTGCCTTATATATCTTTTGTTGTGTTCCTTGTCAAATTTGTGATTTTCTGCCATATCATTGGGATGATCACTGGACTGATTTCACTCAGTAAGCAAATACATTTCAGTTTCAGACTTCAAATCCTTTAGAAAATGTATCAACACAAACCCTTCTTATTCTAACACATTTCTAAAGAGCAAATATGCCAAATCTGTCCCTATTTCTGGGTTGAGACCTATGAAACCTATCATCTTTTAAGTTTTGGTTCATAGGTAGGTACTAGGCTATCGGCCCAATGGCCTAAGAAAGCCTAGCCAACAAGGTTCCCTGGCTTACATCACCCAAGAAAGTTATTTTCCTGTGCCCCCATCGAGCAGAGCCACAGAAGTGATCCCAGGGTGTATTTCCTATTTCCCATCCACTCATCAAGGTTATTCTTGAAGAGTGCTAATGAGGAACTTTGCTTGACATAGATGGGTAGCTTGTTCCACAGTATGGGAAGTCTCTGGGACAGAAATCTAACCCTCCAGCATGTTCTGTTTATTGTGGTGACAAGGTTTATGTCTCTAAAGCGTGTAGCTCGGAGGGATTGTGATTTCTTTAGGTGTAGCATGTCCAACAGCTCTGGGTTTGACATAGCTTTATATGTTAGGTAGAGATCACCTCGGAGTAGACGATTTGCTATGGAGCAAAGCTGGAGTTTTTTGAGACAATCGGTGTAGAGCATCTGTTTGAGGCCAGTAATCCTCTTTGTGAGGTACTTCTGTGGCCTTTCCAGCTGCTGCAGATGTCTTGTGAGGTACATTCCAAAAGGGGCATTGTACTCTATAACGGATCTAATGAGTGTCGAGTAGAGGGGAACAATGACCTTTTTTTTCCTAGATGATAACCCTTTTGTGATGAGGTGTGTCACATAGAAGGATTTCCTGACTACTGTGGTGACGTGATTATCAAAGGAGAGACTTCTGTCCACCTGGGTCTCAAGGTCTCTTATCACACATTCAGCGTAAAGTAGACTGCTGCCTATGTAGTAGTTCATGGGTACAGAATTTTTACCAAAGGGGAGGACAATGCACCTTTTGGCACTGAGCTTGAGGCCATGGCTCTGACA
This sequence comes from Protopterus annectens, assembly GCF_019279795.1. Lineage (NCBI taxonomy): Eukaryota > Metazoa > Chordata > Ceratodontiformes > Protopteridae > Protopterus > Protopterus annectens. The sequence continues at coordinate 215,338,281 of NC_056750.1, read as the reverse complement.
CCAGGCATCTGTCTCAGTGATGCCCTTCTGTAGGATGTCCACATCATTTGGGGACTCAACTATGGCTCCTAGTTTGCAGTCATCTGTGAACTTCATTAGCCAAAGCCCTTCTCTATTAGCCGGTACTTCAGAGAAGTAGATACCAAACAGGAGAGGTCCCAGGACTGAACCCTGTGGTACTCCAGTTGTCACTGGATTGAAGTCATATTTGGAGTCAGCAACTTTTACAGTGTGTGTTCTGTCAGTGAGCCAGATGGAAAACCATCTTATGACATAGGGATTTATACCTAGTTTAGTGAGTTTAGCTATAATTCCAGAATGGGGAATGGTGTCAAAAGCCTTGATGAGGTCAAGATAGGCTGTGTGAACCACCTTACCCTCGTCTATAGATTTGCTGACTGCCTCAAAGAAGTCAATCAGATTCAGGAGGCATGATCTGCCTTTCAGAAACCCAAACTGGGTGGGGTCTAGAGTTTGGAAGTTACCAATGTCTTTGTTTATGAGTTCCATGATGATACATTCCATGGCCTTACAGACCAGGCTCGTCAGGCTAATATGGTAATAATTCCTGGGATCAGTGGTGGCTCCCCCTTTCTGGAGTAGGATAACTGTTACTATGCGCCATTCAGTGGGCACAAAGCTATATGTGAGGCTATGACTGAACTTGTTGCTTAGGTGGGGAGCCAGTTCATTCTGAAGTTTGTGTAAAATGCAGCCTGGGATGTTGCCAGGTCCCATGGATGCTGTGTTTTTGGCTTTAGAGAGTGCAGCTTTTACCTGAGTAGTTGTGATTACAGGGACTCTGCTTTCTTCCTGTATAGATATGGGCCCGTTAGGTGGTGGGGGGGTAAAGTTAGTACTGAACCTATATGCCAGAATGTTGGCAATATCAGTTGGTTCTGTAATTTTCGTGTTGTTGTGCTGTAACTCAGAGCAGATCTGGGTGTTGCCATTGAGATTCTTGACATAGCTGTAGAATGCTTTGTGGGTGTCCCTAGAATAAGTGATGATTTTGTTTTCGTAGATAGCTTTGGAGGATCTTATAAGGGATCTCAGCTTCTTACTGACACTGACCAGGGAGCTCCTCCACTCATGGGATATTACTCTCTTTTGCAACAGTTTCTTCCTTCTGTTGTAGAGTTTGTTTATGGCAGGGGACCACCAGATTGGCTTCTTTTTTTGGAGGATATCGTTGTAGTTCTGTTTGGAATAGCACGATCCATGCACTCCTGTAAGTGCTTATAGAGTGCATTTGTGTAGGATTCAGCAGTCATAACTGTATTGTCCATCTGCATGGGTGTCATGAAGTTCACCACTTCTGTCTTAAGAAGCATAAAGTTGGCTTTGGAGAAATTTTTTACCATGGCTTCCTTAATGGGGAGTGGGGATGGGATGTGGATATCTAGGGTGATCAGCTTATGGTCGGATCTGACCAACGAGGAGCTGACTTCAGGTGTGGAACACCGGTCACTTATGTTGGTAATAGCTATGTCTAGGATATTGTTGCCCCGGTGGGGGTGTGGATAGGTTGATCCAGGGCATTGGAATTTATGAATTCCAGGAAGCGTTGAGCAAAGGAGTTGGTACATGAGTAGTTTTCCCAGTTAATGGTGGGGTAGTTGAAATCACCCATTATTAGGGTGTTTGGTTGAACCCTGATATTTTCCAGTATACCAAGAAAAGGTGATGGTGCTGCGGTAGCATTGACCCCTCATAGCAAGAAGTTGTCCCGTTCGATTCTCAGCTAGAGCGTCTTCTGTGTGGAGGCATATGTGAATGGGGCATGCCTTAATTGAAGGTTGTGCATCAGGGCTGGTAACCCGGTATGTAAAAATCCACTACCAATCATTAGCGGACTGGAGTTCCGCTGTGGCGACCCCTAACCGGGAAAAAGATGAAAGACACAGACACAGACCAAGAAAAGAGGAGTGGGAATCCTGGGGCATGGTGGGGGATCTGTAGCAAACTACAATTTGGATTGCAGTTTTGCCCAGAGTTAGTTGCACTTGGATAACTGGGCTCCTATTACGTTATCGAAATCATGAAACATTCAACACTACAAGATTGAACTTGTATGTTCGATGTTTCAGCATTTCGAAAACATATGTAAAAAAAAAAAATAACATAAATTAACTGTTGTAAGCTGGGGGCAAGCCCCCCTGCCCCCCCGCTCTTTAAATATACCAACTCCGAGATCGCACTATAGTGTGGAAAGGGAATATTTCCTTTTACTGCACTGTAGTGTGATCTCTGAGTTTGGTATATTTAAAGAGCGGGGGGGGGCATCGCCCCCCTGCTTACAACAGTAAGTTAACTGTTAAGGTTTTTTTTTTTTTTTTAGTTTGAATTGCTGAAAACTTTGCTCGATGTTTACAGTTTTGAAGTTTCAGCAATTCTACAATGTAATAGGAACCCAGATAACCTCGGATGCATTATGCTGAGCAATTGCCTGGAGGTGTGGATATCTTTAATGAATATGGACACACCTCCGCCTTTGGTGTTCCGGTCCAGGTTAGGTGGCCGAAAAGTGTGGTATGAGCTATAGCCTGGTAATGCAGGGGTTCTCTCTGCAGCCTTGAACCAGGTCTCAGTCACTGCACAGATATCGATGTTCTTCATTTTAAGGAGTGCCTCGAGGGAGTGCATTTTGAGATGTAAACTTCTAGCACTGAGTAGCATTACCCTCAGTTTTTGCTTGCCTGTTCCTGTTACAGTGGTGAATTTGTCATTTGAACCTTGCCTAAATAAGGCACTATAGGGGTGGCAAGAGCCTTAGCCAGTATCTGGAATCCCAGGGGTGACAGGTGCAGGCCATCTCTGGCAAAGCATCGTGGTCTGTCGACCATGTCGTTCCCAAGCAGACAGATACTGGATCCCCTTAGAATGACACCAAAAGCTTAGCCAATTGTTAAAGTTAATATTTTTGTCCTTGTACTGCTGTATAATTCTGGGCAATGGCAGGATGCTACTCATGGTTAGGGTCATACCTGCCTGGGGTATAAGATTGGGGAGCTCTTTCATGTCTCTTTTCATATAGTCCAGGGAGGTATGTCTCAGGTCATTCACACCAACATGGACAATGACAGAGTCATATTTGTACTTGTTGTGAAGTGACCTGAGTGCGTGGGTTATGTGGCGGATCCTGGCACCCGACAGGCAGCTGACAGTAACCTTCTCCTTGTTTAGCCTGGTGAGTGGGACATCAGTGTGCTTGACTATAGAGTCACCTATGACTAGTGTGCTGGGTACATTGTTTTGACTTATGGGCTATGGTTGAGTGTCACACTGAGTCTGTGGGCTATGTGTCATTTGGGTTGTGTTGGGGGTGGAGAGTTCTTGCATTTCTGCTTTGGAGGTCTCTGTTGCTTGAGCAGATTATTACTGAGAGCCTCTGTGAATGTTTTTGTGTTTCTATGTGTGAATTTTGGTGGTGTAGGTCAAGTGAGACTATGTGATAATGGTGTGGTGCAAGTGTTTACCTTCTACTCTTGACTGTCAAGTTTTGTCTTGGTTGGAGAGAGCTTTACCTTCAGTTTGGCTAGATAAGTGCATCTCTCACAGGTTGTAGTGTTGTGTGGTAGTAGGAGAGAGTTATCTGTGTACATGAAGCAATTGCTACATTACCCCAAGATGCCCAGATTCATCAGATAGACAGGAGAGAACACTGGGAGCTGACCCTTGGACATGCCTGAATAAAAAAAAATATTTTTTCTCTAGAAAAATGAGGGAAGTGAGTACAAGAGCTGTTTTTCTCTAAGCAAGTGAGGAAAGTAAGTACAAAAACTGTTTTCCTCTAGGTAATGAGGAAGGTTGAGTGATGTAGTAATTTGTAGCTTATTTAGTGCTTACAACGAGTTCTGAACAAGTGCTGAACATGAATAAGCAAATTCAGGTGCTAAAACTAAGAATCTGTAGCTGAACTAGACTAATTACAGGAAATAAACAAGTGCAAATGTGGGCTTTTAAATCAGAAAGTTGAAAGAGATGGAAAAATTGTCCAAACGGCCAATAACTACAATTTCTGGGCCAGAAACCACTCCTTATGTGGTAGATAGGTTACCTAGTGCTTACCACTCCTACTGATAAGCTAGAAGGTTACCTCCAACACAGAAAGGCTTGAGGGGCTCAGGAGCTTACATACAGACCTGGATACAGGAAATCTGTATCTGAACTAGACTAGTTACAGGAAGGGGGAGACAAGTACAAATGCGGGCTTTTAAATCAGGAAGTTGAGAGAGATGGAAAAACTGCCCAGATGGCCAAGAACTACAATTTCTGGGCCAGAAACCACTCTTTATGTGGTAGATAGGTTGCCTAGTGCTTACCACTCCCACTGATAAGCTAGCAGGCTTCCCTCCAGCACAGACAGGCTTGGGGGACTGAGAAGCTTACAAACAGTCCTGAATCAAACCCTGTACCTTGTGCCTATAAGGTGAACACCTTAATCATTATGCCACCCTCCCTCATTTTGTCATTCTGTGCAAAACTGCAAAGCCTCTGTGCTCTGCATTTAACAGGATTACTATGTGTGTTGCCTTACATGGATTCTTGGCTGGCAACACTATTATCAGCCACAAATCTGTGCTTATTTATGTATAAATGCGGTGCACGACATGAATATGCAATGAGTGCTGCTGCTCAACATGCATCAACGTGCACACATGTAAACTGTGTATAGGCTTCGCGCGAAGTCTACAGGGAGTTTACTTAATGCCAGGGTGTGTCATTAACTAATAAGTGTTTTGCTAAAGTTATTAACATAGCTTATTTCCTGGGATGACATTGCAGTGCACATTTTCTTAAATTAATTAATAACATTTTTGCTTTTCCATTACTATCCATTTCAAGTAGAGCTTTAAAATATGCTTTAAGTCATGCAGTTCTGAACTTACAAATTTTTCTACATTAGAAATCCAGTTACAAAATGTTAATGTCTGTATTGCAGGAGTTATATATTCCTGACCAAAAGTTCTTTCTTAAGTTTATCATAGTCCATGTAGTCATTTTCCTTTATGCTCAGGTACATTTTCAGTACCTCACTTGTCAGCTGGGATGACAGGATTTTACACATTCTGCTCAGTCCCAGTTATTTGTCAAGTCATAGCAGTCAAATGCCACCAAATAAGAATATGGGTGATCATCCTTGGTTAGTGGTTTCATAGATGGCCCAATCACGGGGTTGAAAACTATGCTGGGCAGCACAAGTAGTTGCTGCTGTAGTTGTACTGGCCTGTTGTCATTCACCATCTATAATTCCATGATTTCCCAATTATTTCTCCAAGGCTGTGGTCACCAGTCATACAAACCAAAAACACAGTAGTCAGTACGGTAGGGAATTGTAGTCCAAAATAGGCTTGTATTTGACAGCAGAAGTACTTTGAAGAGTTGAAAATTGGCAATACTCTGATTTATTTTTCCACAAAGTTGCTTAAAAATCAAAAAAAAATAGCCCACTTGGCTTTCAGTTTTAAAAAACAAAATAATATACCACTGATTTGGCTTTTAGTAAAAAGAAACTCAGTAATACCTTATAATCCCATCCACTAATGCAGCTAACCTTGTACTTGCATTTGAACTAACAGATTTCTACATGTCTGAGGAGATATTCCTTTTGTCACAATCAACACATATCACCTACATCATTTTATTTTACATTTTACAAGGATAATCACACTTCCATAGTCTACTTAAGCTTGACCTTCTCCCTTCCAGAATGATAACACACTTTACTAGCATGTTTGTAACACAGTGATATAATTGCTATGTCTGTGCACTGGCTCAGCAATTAAGGAGCCTCAATCCTCATCACTAACACCAGTGAGGGACATCTACATTGGTTAGAATAACAAATACCCACACAGTAAAGTACAATTTCCCTTAAGAGCACACAGAAATCACAGTCAGTCTGGGGCTGGTTTCTCCCTTTCTCTCAGGATCCCCAATAAGACTCCCCACTGGCACAGCTATAGAACACAGGTCATAGCCTAGTGGTCAAGCTAAAACCTCAGCATCCTCTCTGTCCAACCAGTGCTTCATGCCCCTGCCCAAGTAGCTGACACATGCACTCCCTTTAAGATATGAGTTATATACAAACACACAGATACTCCTGGGGAAGGCTGGCACAGGTTCTCCAGCTATGCCCCTTCATGCCAGTCTATACGGTAGTACCAGCTGCCACCAACCACTAATATCAGCTACTTAAAAGGCACTTACTAAAGGGTGTCCAATTATTACTGTGCAATATTATTATACAAATGGTAAGTGTGAGTGAACAGCAAAGCTTATTGAAGTGGCTTGGCCAGAATCACGATATACATGCAATGTACTCTAGAGCTTAAATTATCTCTACACAAAACAGCCACAGTTCAAAATTTTAAAAATATTCAATAATAAATAATAAAAATACAAGACAATACTTCTTACTACACAGTGTAAGTTGAGAATTCAGAAATCACAGGAAAATGCTTAAAATAATACTGTAGAATAGTTCTGACAAAAACAGCTAGGCTAAACTTTATATTTTCCTAAGAGCAATCACAATTCTAAACAAACTTACATATAGAGCAAAAGCAGAGTACTGGTGAGTTGTTGTAAGCTTTAGACAAAATCCAAAATGCTCTGTCTCTGTCTCTGAGCAAGCCCTTTAAATTGACAATACATCCTGCTGACTCATTTTAGATTACATCATTGTTAACAATTCTCTGTTTTCTCAGGCTAACAGAAACTCTCCATTTACATTTCTTAGTAAGCTTGCACCTGGTCAGGAAACCATAGCAATTAAAGACATTATATATGTAAAATATAGCAATTAAATCTGGTTTCAAGAGAATAGAAAGAATCTGCTGGTCCAGACATCATGGCTCTGAGTTTGAGATTAGTCATACAAGACTTGACTTATCAGATCTCTTCCAGCAGAGTGCACTGTTGTTACATTTTTGACGTTCAACATTTAACATCATTTTCTTCCATTTAAGAGGACAAGCCTATGGCTTATATTAATATTTACAAATGACAGAATTATCTACAAAATTCTATCTAGCTAGGCTGGCAGCCTTCATAGTAATGCTGACTAAATAATTATAACTTTAGTTGTATCATATTCCATAAAAACAGTTTTATCTGTAACATATATATCAGTTTTTACATTTCTGTTATTAACATTCTTTTCCATATAAGTGGAAACGAATTTGGCTATGTGAGCTCTCCTTTCAAATCTGAGAATCAAGTTGACTCATTACTTGTGACTTTCTTTCACAGAAGATTGCCCATTTCTTACTGCAACTATAGACTTAGAAGAGTGACAATTTAACTTTAAAAAATAAAGTTACAAACTAGTCAGAATTGTTGGGATTACTTTGCAATACCCACTCTCTCATACAACTAGATAATGCTTTTTTAAATCTGTCCACTGCTAGAACTCTAACACTTTTATTTTACCATAACTATCATCTTATGACCACAGCTTTAAGATACGTTTTATGTCATGCATCTGAGATGTTACTAGTTTGTCAGCATTAAAATTCGACGTGTGTGTTTGTGCATGCGTATATGTGTGTGCATGCATATGCATGTTTTACAGAGTTAGGGTTAGAGTAAGGGCTAAAAAAGAGGATACCTTTAGTGCTGTGTGTGTGTGTGTGTGTGTGTGTGTGTGTGTGTGTGTGTGTGTGTGTGTGTGTGTGTGTGTGTGTGTTTGTGCGTGTCTGTCTTCTTTTGTCATACTTTTAGAGAAAGGGTGATTAGTACCTTAATGTGTAAGGTTGAGGTTAGGGGTCAGGGGTAGGATTAGAATTAGGGCACACTTACTGACATACACATGTATGTTATCTCTAAGTTAGCATTTAATACATAAGTGGGAGAAGGGAAGGAGAGAATATGAAGAGGGGTGAAGGTTACTAAATAATAAGGAAGCTATATGGATGAAATGGGCCAAGGCCATGTTGGGAAGGAAAAACAGAGACAATAAGAGACAACTGTGTGCGTAATTGTGGGTAAGTAGGGCTTAATAGCATATATAAGCAACAATAATGTGGGAAAGGAGGGAATAAGATAAACAAGAGGAGGCAGGGAAGAGGAGTTGTAAAGCCTACAGGTAGTGCACAGACACTTTGCATTAAAAGCAGATGGATATCTACAGTGCAGTAAATTATAGCAATCATAAGGGAATAGTAGAGGGGAGAGGAGGAGACTAGGAAGGAGAGAGAAGCAGGACCGCATGCCATTGGAGAAGTAGTTTGTGTGAAAGAGTATTTTAGTCAGATACTCTTCATTATAAATGAGGATGCACAGTAGTTCAGGAAGAAGAAGAATAATGAAGAAAGTAGTGAATGGAAGGATGAGGGGTACAAAGAAGTGTTAGAATTATACAAGCCAATCATGAGGCTAGGACTGCTGTGGGATCAACAAATAAGAATATTGTAGGAAGACTAGGAGAGGAAGTGCAACACATTGTAAATGAATATTGGATGTGGGGAAAAAACAATACAGGGATGACACATACCCTGGGTTAAGCCAACAGATTAAGTGGTAAAGGAATGGGGTAATTAGGGTATGGAAGAAAAGCTCTGTGAAGAATGTGATAGAGTTTTGAAAATGTGTTTTAACTGTTTAAGATGAAACAGGAAATAAAATTATGGAGTCATAAACAATGTGATAGAATAGAGTAGGGAACATATGTAATAACACTTTGGTGGCACAAAATAATGTAAAACTGAAGGGGCAATTTGAAATAGAGTTATTATACTCTGTATTCTGTCTGTTTATTAAAGATAATTAGATACCTCAGCATATATTTTACATAAACCACTACAAAAACAATAACAAAATATTAAATAAGGAGCAAGTCCAAGATAAAACTGCCAAAGACATAAATAGAAAAATATTCATCTGAAAGTTTGATTGTCTAAATGCAGTTGGGGTGCCTCTTTGTGCAGACTCTTCCATGGAGCTGGACCCCTGGGGATCTCCTAAAGGAGTACTTAGAATCTTGTACAACATTCAGTAAAGGCAGCTGGTTCCACAGGACTGGGGACAGATATGCAAAGGATATCCTGCAAAATGTATCCAGTCTTTTCAATGGAACAACTAGAAGTGTCTCACCTAATAACCTAAGGTGTTACACTTGGGTGTAGAGTCTCAGCAGCTCTTTAAGTTCAGCAGGAAGGGCATGGCACCTGTGAAGGGCATGGTAGATGAGTTCATGATCAAGGCAATGATTTTAAAGATATAGCATTACTGGGAGCCAGTACACTTCCTGCAAAACCAGAGTGATATGACAGGAGCAAGAAGAGCTGGTCAGAAACCTAGAACTGGAATTCTGCACTTCCTACGACTAGGACAGATTACCATTCATAACACCAAGGTAGAAGGTATTACGGTAGTCCAGACATGAAATAATCAGTGCATGAACAGCTATGGCCAAGTCTAAAGATGAAATAAGGTCCTTGTTCTGGGTTATAGGCTTTAAATGGAAGTACAGTGACTTGAATCTCTTGACAACAGCTGACACTTAATCTTTTAGTATCAGCAAGAGCCACACCTAAACAGTGAATGCAGGGCACACATTCTAATTTGTTTCCTGAAAGGTTATTAAATAAGAAATCAAAGTATGATGTGAAGGGTGGTTCTTAATATAAATAAACATGGTCTCAGTTTTCCCTGGCTTGGATTTAAGCCAGTCAAATGTCAACCAGGGAAAATCAATCCCAGACATTCATCAAGGTCCATAAATTTATGCACAAAATCTTTAAAAATTGAAAGGTTTATCTGGATACCCTTAGCACATGACTGTTGTTAGACAAATTTCCCCATAATGACCTACCTTAGAGTCAACCTATAGGCCATGCAAAAGAAGGGAGCCAGAATATAATCACAGATACTCCCCTGTCTCAGGAGAGAAGACAGGAAGAGCTAACTACAGACACCACTTTCTGGCGGTGTTTCAAGGGGTAGGAGGTAAACCACTTAAGTGTAATAGCTGTAAAGCCATAGTATCAAAAGCTACCAAGACATCAAGTGGAACCAACGAACCAATACTTTATTTAAAATTGATCCCCTGCCACAAGGAGGTCATTAAGGACTTAAAAGTGGTTAGTTTTATTACAGTGCCTGGATCTAAAACAGGACTGATATGGCTCTAAGAGTTCAGGAAAAGTAAGAAAGGAATGCATTGATACTTAGGAAAATAGAGACTTGAGCAATAGTTCAGCAAACAGGGTCTAACATCAGTTTTTTTGATAAGAGGGGCGATCAATGTTGCCATTAAAACATGTTGAAAACACTCTAGTTGTCAATGGAGATTTCACAATCTGGCAAATAATCAGCCACAATGATGCAGGACAAGGCAAAAATCAGACTTTTGTTGGGCAAGGGACCAATAGGTGGATGCAGAGAAGAAACCATTTTCACAATTTCATTTTAATCGACATAATTATATTCTCCTCCCTGTCAGAGTGAGACCCCCAACACAAGACAGCTTAGTGTGATGCCTTGCACTACGTTATTCCACACAGTCCTCAATTCAGTACCTGTCCCTTTTTCTTTCTTGTACAGTCTTGAGGTCTGTTACCAACTATGTTGTCTGCTGTTAATTTTCCTTTATGGCAGAGCACTCTGTTATCCACCCTATTGCAATTGCTAAGTTTCTCAACATAACACTGTTTTCTGAAATATTGTAAACACACTTTTAATTACACTAAACAGACCTTATAGCAAAGTAATTATGCTAATGAGGGGATTTGTACAAGTTGCAGCTATAACAAGATGTGTTATCCGCCATAGGCAGTGCTACCATGCTCATCTCTGCCCATGCCCGATCTCTGTGGCCACCTGGACAACATGTGCATTCACAGATACTGAAAAGCTTGTAGTACTGTGACTATGCTGATCATATTTTGCATTACACAACTGTGCTGCCCAGTGACGCTCATCATTTCCTTTCCACTACGTGCAACCATACACTCTGGGCTATCATTTTCTCATTTTCTTCCTTGTTCAGACCTGCAGAGTGTACATGGCCTCAGGGGTCCATCCTGGTGTAGTCAGGAAAATATATATCTATATATCTACCTGCTAGACAGAAACTGCAGGAACACCTACTAGGGCAGTATAATGACCCCTCTATGAGGACATCTGGCACCAGCTTATCAAGGCACTGAGTGTGGCCATTGGCATTACCTTCCCTAGTGACCAGTGCAGGGATGAGTACAGTGACCTGCAGAAGTACCACCTGTATCTGCTGCACTGCTGAAAGGCACAGGTTAGGGACAGGGAGCTAAATTTATAATATAATAATTTGGTACTTGGTTTGGTACTGTACCATCCGCCAATCACTTGTTGGTATAATTCCCTTATATTGTCAGGAATATGTATGATTATTGACTGTTTTATGTTACACAATGGTTGAGGAGATCAAATTCAATCATTCAGCCTTCCTTAAAGAAACATGAAAGGCTCTCCAGGCAGTGGTGTATGTGAAATTTGTAACCATCTATACTGTAAGAATGAATACCTTGTCATAAATGTGCATTAATCTGTTTTGTTTCGCTCTCTCTCTCTCTCTGTTTTGTTTTTCTTTCTACAAGGTCAGCTGTGGTACAGGCTAAGTGGAGGCAGTGGCCATCTAGCTCTGCTACCAGACTTGGTGATGAGTCACCAGCAGTCCCTATGCTTTCTCCTGTGCTGGGGGAAAAAGGTGACTCTGTGGAAGATGGTGTGGAGGGCTCACTGGCAGTCTCTGCAATCACCCCTTGAGAGAGGTATGAAATCTCCTCTTCTGAGAGTCGTGTGGAGTGTTCTCCCCAAGTCACCAAGTGTCAGGGACAGAGCCTGGTTAGAACCAAGGTGGACATGAAACTGGGCACTTCTATTAGCTTCTCAGAGTGTCTCCATCTGTGGCTTAAAGAGTCCATATCCAGCCCCATCTACCAAGCCACCAGAGGTGGCACCATCTCATGCTGTCAGCCATGGAGATGACTGACATCTGGCTGGATTACCCTCTTGGCCAGTCATACAGGCCTTCTGTTTCACTCCCTCTTCCCCATCATGTTGATGCTCAACATTTAGATCACTGTTGAAATAGCCTAAGCTAATTGGGTTTTATCATGTCAAGAATGTGACAAGTGGCCACCTTCTCAAATCTTTCCAATTTTAAATGACTGTCTTATATTTTCAGACACTATTTCCAGTTGTGGAGATTCCCTGACATGGGCCATGAAAGTCCTTTTGGGGTTTCAACTGAACTTGCATAAATCTTCTCTCATCCCTTCCCACTCTCTAGTTTTTCTGATGTGTCTTCCAGATTTATCCCTATGAAGAGCCTTTCTTACATGGGAAAAAATGCAGTGCTGCAAAGAATTCTTTCTGAATCTTTACAGCCAAACTCAGACATCTGGCAGGGAATTCCTCAGGATTTTAGATTTCATGGTCTAAAAGATATTAAGGATTCCTTCAACCAGACATCACAGTATAAAAAATCAGTGGTACGTCAGATCAATCTGGACTGAGCATCATTACCTAATATATTTTCAAATTCCAGTTCTGAGGTTCATCAGAAGGGAGCTACTTTGGTAGGCACAGCAGTTATCTATCAACACAGGTATGCCCTTCTTCCTTCTACCTCCCTTTCAGTCTGTCACAACAGATGCTTCAGACTTTGCATTGGGGAGCTATATCTAAAAAGGTAAAAGTGCAAGGTCTCTGGAACACTCAGGACAGACAGACAGAAGTGCATCAATGTCAAAGAGCTGTTGGCAGCAATCAATGCTCTAAAGGCTTTATATCATCTCTGGTTTCCAGGACATCAGCAAGCTATCACAGACAGCACCACAGAGATTTTGTATGACAGAGGCATGTACAGAGAGGCATAAAGTAATAAAATATCAGTATTTGCAGGAAGAAACAATAGCAATGTGGAAGAAAGTTACCCAGACAGTGCCAATAGTAGTAGGAACAACAGGTCTTATAAAAAAGAATCTACAAGTGTATTTAGATATGTTGTCAACACATGTAACTCCATATGAATTGCAGATCATTACTGGGCACATTGCTGGTGCTGCATAGAGCACTTCTGTCTGACATCAAAGATTGAAACAATACTAATTTCAAGAACTGTTATCATACTTTGACTTAGGAATGGAGTCATTCCCATCATAGTATTAGAAACCCAAAAGATTAACAGCACCACAGGGATGTAGTACTTGCACTGACAAGCCATACCAGACCTTATTCCCTTTACAGACTTGCTGTGATAGCCTGGAAGGTTGGCATTCAGCTCAGCTTGACTCTTCAAGCTCCATACATTCCATCAGAGCAAAACATTGTAGCAGAGAAGCTGACGAGGACCATAACTAGAACAGACCCTCATGAATGAAAATTGCATTCGTGGATCTTCCAGGAATCGATCCATATCTAGAGAGCAACTCAAACATATCTCTTTGCCTCCATTCAAAATAGGACTGCTAAAGACATTCTGCTCCAGGGTTCTGGAAGACAGATGCTTTCTCATTCTCATGGACAGGAATGTCCATGTATGTTTTTCCACCATTTTTATTGATACCCAGGATTCTGATAAAGATTCTAAAGGACTGTCTAGTGGTAATGGTGGTGACTCCCTTCTGAACCAGGCAACAGTGGTTCTCCACTCTTTTAAAAAATGAGTAAAGGCAATGACTACAAGCTTCCCCACAGGCTGGATTTACTCCTCTCACAAAACATACACCACAACCTGAAATCACTTCAATTGACTGTCTAGATGATACCTCTTAGGCACATACAGCAGGTACTAAAGGAATCTAAAAAATGCTACTAGAAAATCATATCTGTGCAAGTGGAAAAGATTTTCAAGTTTGTGCCACTCTAAGAACCAGGACCCTTTCAAAGCCAATTTGCCTCTCTTTTAGATTATTTCTCTAAGTTATTATCTTCTAGTATCTCTCATTTTTAGGCCATTTCTGCTTATCTGGCAGTAGATCCCACCTTTTCTTTCTGCCCTGGAGTCAAGCAGTTTTTGAAAGGGATTTTACATATCTGCCCACCTAGAAAACTTGTGGTGACTCAACTTTGTACTCAAAAACTGCAATTTCTTCTTCTTTTTGAACCAACTCATCAGGCTGACTTGGGGTTATTAACTTGAAAAAACTGTGTTGCTTATTGTTCTGACTTCTTTAACAAGAGTATGTGAGGTACAAGCTCTAACGGAGACCCATAAAACAGAGGCGCCGGAAGCTGTCCAAGACTGGAGGGGGGGCGTGGATAGTGAGAGGGGGACTTAGTGATCTAAAAAGGGCAATTTTTTAAAACTATTTACTACAACAACATAGGAGCACTTGGAGGACATTTTAAGCTTAGCCAGTTTCTCTTTTGGTGCTTCAATTAGCATTTCCTGATTGGTCTTACCTATCCCATGGCTAATAATTGTATATTACCCCTAGTTAGAATAAATGTGATCATACTATAGATAATTTGAGGGGACCCATGTAAGGGATGCAGCATTTAGGAACTGCCTCTATCCATTAGTGACATGAGGGGCAATCCTGGAGTACATTTTCTATTACCCATCATTAGATCCAAGTTACATTTGAATATGGACATGGATGAGCTTTCTTTTACTTGAATGGATAGTCTGTTCTGGAAAAGTGGTAGCCTCTGTGATAGATATCAGTCTCTCCACAACATTCAGTTTAGATATATGGACTGAGTATTTCTGATGCCATTTGACTTGCTGATGGTCAGTAGGCCCATCTGTATTAGGTCAGAGGATGCCTTGTATGCCAGACATGTCACCTCTAAGCATTCTGTAAGATACTGAGTATAGTGATAAATCATCGAGGTGGTCCATACAAGACCTGCTGTTTAGGATTGTATCCTATTAGTAAGGTATCTCTGTGGGTATTCCAATTGTTGCATGGGTCTGGACAGATACATGCCAAAGTGGACATTATACAAAATGATTGACCTAATGTTGGCTTTGTAAAGGGGGACAATAACATCTCTAGATCTAGTTACAATCAATTTTTATAAGTTGTGCAATATAGAAAGACTTTCTTATGACTCTGGGCACATGTTAGTCAAAAGTTAGGTCACTGTACACACAAGTTCCCAAATGCTAAACAACTGGTTTAGTCCTCAGGGTGCATTGTCAATTTGGCAGTTCCCTGGAGTAGATGACTTTCCAAAGGATATGATAATGTATTTCTTGGAGTTTAGTTTCAATTCATGATGCTGGCACAAGTTATTGTTTGGGACAAACCTTGCTGTATGATGGTTAAGTCATTTGGGGATTCCACAACTGCTCCTAGCTTGCAGTCATCTCAAACTTAGTCGGCCAACGCCCTTTGGTATTTGCTTTTACTTTTGAGATGTATATGCCAAACAGAAAAAGTCTCAGCACCGAACCTTGGGGGACTCCATTGGTGACTGGTCTCTTCCCCTATTTTGATCTTCTGCATCCTGTGAGCAAGCATACACGTATGCATTCTTTGATTCACCTTCCTGATTGTATTAACCTGATTGTATTAAATTATATTCCTTGTATAATACAGCACCACTTGTTAGAATGTATTTTAAATTTGCAGTTTGGAACAGTCTTCTAGTAAGCAATGAAAAAAATGTATGAACCAATAATGAAAAAACTACCCATTTCACAAAATTTCAACCATAAGGCCACTCAAACTTCTGTCATTACAATTCATCAATATCAGTAAATATGCAAAATCTCTGCAGAAATAAGTCATTCAAATAATTCCACATTAAAAGGATCTGTAACTAATGAAGAGGTTGCTGCTAGCAAACAACTTTATATTTCATTGTTTCATCTACAAATAAAGTGCCTGTTACCCTTGAATAATAAATTGCCTATGTTACATTAAAAAAATAATAAGCTAGTAATTTTGCAATGGGAAATGGATGGCAAACTGATAACAAAAACATAGCTGCTAGGTAACTCCTCCAAAGGAGGACGTTCATAGGACTGCAGTATCCACTCCCTTTAAAGTACAACACAGTACAGTATCAGCAATCCATCTGCATACTGTGGCAGTAGAACCCACAACCTTCTGCATCAAAAGCAAGTACCTGTTGTGCTACTAACAATGCAAAAATGACTTAGCATAAGTAGCACTAAACTTCTCTTCCCTGAAGCTCTCAGCTCCTTGTAAAATCCACTTGACACTCAACTAAATCTCTCAATTTCGCAGCACAAGAAATCTGGAAAAAGACAATTTATTTGGGGGGGGGGGGCAAAGGCCCAAAACCAGGGACACATTTTAAATATTGCTTGTATAATCTTAGAAAGTTGCTAAAATAAAGTGTTTTGTGTTACCATGTGTTTTGTGAAAGATAGGAAGACTGAAACATAAAGGGCTATCATTATTTAGTGAATTCAGTTCTCACTGATTTGCCAGAAAACCACAAATTTTAAGAGGAAAAGACCAAAGGTATGAACCAAATATTCTGTGCAAATCTGGACATGTGGTGGTATGTGTAGAGAATTCAAGCTCTTGTTTGAGCCTGAGTAACTAACACACACACACACACACACACACACACACACACACACACACACACACACACACACATGCACATACACACGCACACTGCACACGTGCGCGCACACACACACACACACACACACACACACACACACACACACACACACACACACACACACACACACACACACACACACACCCGCAGCATAACTCCTGCAAATAAAAGAACAAAACCTTCCTTACCACCTTACCAGCATGACTCTGGCAGCACAGCGGCAGCATAACTCCTGTAACACAGAGCAATAAGAGAACAAGTTCAGCTAGTTTAGTTAAACTTCTGCATGTGAATTCATGTTAGCATGAAAACTCCACTTCATTAATTTTTCCTGACAGGTCTCGCAGCTGTAAAAGTGGGGACCTCCCCCTGGCTCTATGGTTCCAGCACCCATGCCAAAAACTACCGCATTTTCCATAAGGGTAGAATTTCTTTGGGAGCCAATCCTTTTTTCATGCCTAAAGTGGTTTCAGAGTTTATTCGAAGTCAGACCATTAATGTTCCTGTATTCTTTCCATAACATAAAAATAAAGGGTAAAGATTCCTTCATACTCTAGATGTCCACAGGCAGCGCAGATATTACTTTGACAGAACTAAGTCCTTCAGGAAAGCCAGTCAGCTGCTTGCCTCCAATGGAGGTAAGAATAAAAGGACAACAGGAGTCAAACCAGACAATTGTGAGACTTCTCATGCTATTTCTTTCTGCTATGCTCACTATAAAAATATACCTTCAGGCAGGGTTAGGGCCTATTCTAACATCTTTTTGGAAAGGGGTGGATTCTAGTAGTATTCTAGAAGCAACAAATTGATCTTTTGTATGTATTTTCACAAAGCATAAAAACTGGATTCCTTTTCCAGGTCCAGATCAAGCTTTGCTAGGACTATCCACCAGGGGTTCCTGGATTCACAAAATCTACTTAATAATCCTAAGCTTTGGTAATCTACCCAATTATCTTAGGCTACTGCAACAGTGATAAAAATGCTTATCATAGTCCAGTTGTTTAAGCAGACTTACCATAACAGGAACTAACAAGACTAAGGGTGGTGGAGTCTCAATCTTCATTAAGGGCAGACACACCTCCGGAATGGTTTGCTAGCATGATGCATTGGAATTACTCCAGGTGCAACTGACAGTTGGCAAAACACCCATCCAAGTTATAGCCAGCTATAGAACCTCCTCCATGTCTCAGGATACCCACTCCTCCTACGTGGATACTTGACTCTGTCAAGGTACCCCCTAACACACTGATCCTTGGTGACTTCAACTTCCCCACCATAGACTGGGTGAACTATTCCTGCACTAATGCACTCACCCAACTATTCCTTGATTTCATCAATTCTAATGCACTAGACCAGGTGGTCTCATCCCCCACAAGGGGAGAGAACATACTGACTTGGCTCTCACCAACATGGGCGACCACTGCACCACTCTAATAGTATGTTCTTCCCTGGTGAGAGCAGATCATCGGTCTGTCTCATTTGAAGTTTATATCCCACCCAACCCCTCTTTAGCCATAACCCGGCTAAAAAACTACTCAAAAGCTGACTACAACCTCTAAATAGGTTCATAGGTTCATAGGTTGGTACTGGGCTTTCTGCCCGAAGGCATATATTAGCCCAGCCATGTTGTGCGGTATTCACCGCCCCTTTAGTAGTTCCCTAGACCCTTGTACTAGCAGCTAGTACCCTTGGCCTCTATCTAGTAGTGCTGTTGGTGTGATCCCCAGTGTGAACTTTCTGTTACCCATCCACTCATCAAGGTTCCCCTTGAAGAGTGATAGTGAGGGGCTCTGTCTTATGTAGATTGGGACCCTGTTCCATAGTAAGGGAAGTCTCTGTGAAGGGAATCTATCCCTCCAGCATGTTCTATTCATTGTTGTGTTGAGGTTTATATCCCTAGAGCATGTAGCTCGAGTAGACTTGGTTTTGCTAAGATGGAGCATGTTCAACAATTCTGGGTTGGACATGGCTCTGTACGTTAGGCAGAGATAGCCTCTGAGAAAGCGGTAATGCAACAGAGAACAGTCTTAGCTTTTTCAATCATGCTGCATAGGGCAACTATTTGAGGCCAGTAATCCTCTTGGTTAGGTACCTTTGTGGTCTCTCCAGCTGCTGGAGATGTCTAGCCAGGTACATTCCAATTGGTGCATTGTACTCAATAATGGGTCTGATAAGGGAAGAGTAGAGGGGCACCATTACATCCTTAGATCTTGATAGAAACCCTTTCGTGATCAGATGGGTCACATAGAAGGATTTTCTAACCACTTTGGCAACATGGTTATCAAAGGAAAGCTGACTGTCTACTTGGGTCCCTAGATGCCTTATTTCTTCTTCAGATTTCAGGGGATTACCTCCTATGTTGTAGTTTGCAGGTACTCTGTTTTTTCCAAAGGGAATTACTACGCATTTTTTTGCATTTAGCTTGAGACCATGGCTTTGACACCATGCATCAGTCTCATTTAGGCCCTTCTGGAGGATCTCCATGTCGGCTGGAGACTCTATTATAGCACCCAGTTTGCAGTCATCTGCAAACTTAGTCAGCCACAGCCCTTCCATGCTTGCCTGTACTTCTGAGAAGTATATGCCAAACAGGAGGGGCCCCAGGACAGAGCCCTGAGGCACACCACTTGTTACTGGTCTGGATTCGGACATAGATCCCACTACTCTTACTTTATGGGATCTGTCTGAGAGCCAGTTTGCGATCAATTTTGTGACGTAAGGGTTTATGCCCAGGCTGGTGAGCTTATCAATAATACCTGAATGGGGAATGGTGTCAAATGCTTTAGCAAGGTCAAGGTAAGCCATGTGTACCTCCTTTCTCTTATCTATAGCCTGAGTAACTGTCTCAAAGAAATCCACCAGGTTCAGGAAGCATGATCTGCCCTTGACGAAGCTGAACTGTGTGGGGTCCAGCGACTGGAGGTTCCCAATCTCTCCATTTATGAGTTCCATAATGATTCGCTCCATAGCCTTACAGATCAGACTGGTCAGGCTTATTGGTCAGTAGTTCCCAGGGTCAGTTGTGGCCCCACCCTTGTGTAGCTGGACCACCATTGCCGTGCGCCATTCTATGGGCACATATCCTGTGGAGAGGCTGAGACTGAACAGGGTATTAAGATGCAGGGTTAATTCCTTTTGGAGCTCGCGTATGACACAGCCTGGGGCACCATCTGGTCCCATGTAGGCAGTGTTTTTAGCTTTAGATAGACCCTTGTTAACCAATGTATCAGTGATAATTGGACTTACACAATCCCCTAGAATGGTAATAGGCCCTGTAGGTGGTGGTGGGGGGGGGAGATTTGCACTGAACCTGTCAGCCAAAATGTTGGCAATGTCAGAAGGGTCAGTGTATCAACCCTTAAGGGTGGGTATCAGCAGCTTCACACCACCGACCCCCTCAGAGAATGCAGACAACTATGCTGAACGGTATGCCGGTGCAGTATACAAGCACTTGTACAACTGTATGGACTCAGCCATACCCAACAGAACTAAAACCTGCTCCTCAAAGAAACACAGACCTGTCTGGTGGACATCCTCTATCAACAGGCTTTACAACAAAACCAGAAACTGTTGTTCAAGGGTAAAAAGGAGCAAATTCCAAATCATAAAATCTCCCTCCTCTGCTTCAACAAGAAAATTAGATCACTAGTGAAAACCTCCAAAGCCAGTTATGAGTTGAAACTAACCTCCAAAACAATGGGGAAACCACAAGTCCTTCTTCAGTTACATTAGGAACCTCCATGACAAAGCCCAAGTTTGTTCCAAATTAGTACATAATGGTACCACTTACACTGATCTTGCTGACTTAGCCAACCTGCTAGCTAATAGGTTCAGTACAAACTTCACCCCCTTATCACCCCCCCTCAAAGGCACAGTCAACATCCCCAATACTTCCCCACACCTCACATCTAAGTAGATCAAGTGTTAAAGGTCATATCCAATGTAAAGAATACAGCTTCCATGGGACTTGATAGTATCCCAGGCTGTATTGTGCACCATCTCTAGCAAGAACTAGCTTCACCATTCAGCACCCTGTTCAACCACAGCTTAATCACATGTTTCATTCCAGCAGAGTGGAGAACTGCCACTGTCATCCTCTTGCACAAAGGTGGTGCCACTACTGACCTGGGAAACTATCGCCCCATTAACTTGACAAGTCTGATTTGTAAAGCCATGGAGCATATTATTATGGATCTCATAAACAAGGACATAGCCAATCTCCAAGCAATTGACCCCACCCAATTCGGATTTGTCAGGGGCAAATCTTGCCTACTGAACCTAGCTGACTTCTATGAGACTGTCACCATGACCCTAGATGAGGAAAAGTCAGTACATACAGCTTACCTTGACCTGGCCAAGGTCTTTGATACAATCCCCCACTCAGGCATCATCGAAAAGTTAGCACAACTTGGTGCTAATCCCTATCTCATCAGACGGGTGGCCAACTGGCTCAACATAGGACCCACAAGGTCAAAACAGATGCCACCACCTCTGACAGCAGACCTGCCACTAGTGGTGTTCCCCAGGGAACTGTCCTGGGACCCCTAATGTTTGGCATCTACTTCTCAGCAGTCCAGGCAAAGACAAATGGCCTGTAGCTGACAAAGTTTGATGACTGTAAGTTGGATACTGTCATTGACTCCCCAAATGATGTTAACACTGCAAGAGGGTCCCACAGCTACAAATAACTGGTGCTAAAGGCATAACCTTAAGTTAAACACAAAATATGTATTATCATACCATTTGGCAAAAACACGGCCCCTACTGATTACCACATCAAAGGCAACCTCCTAAGCACACAGCCTGTGGTGAGAGACCTGGGTACTCAGGTTGACAACAATCTCACATTCGACCATCATGTGGCAGCAGTGGTCAGAAAAGCCTTTTACTTGGTTCATCTCACAAGTAAAGGGATTGCATCCAGAAAAAAAGGAGGTTATGACCTCTCTGTATTCTTCCCTTATTGGACCTTTAATTGAGTATAATGCCCCATTTGGTATGTACCTCTCCAAACACCTGCACCAACTGGAAAGGCCACAGAAATACCTCACAGAGAGAATCCATGGCCTCCAACACTTGTCTTATGCGGACAGGCTCAAATCAATATCACTCTGCTCGGTATTACACAGATTGCTCAGAGGTGATCTGTGTCTTGCCTACAAGGGAATATCAGACCCTGCACTACTAGAGATGCCCCATATACATAAGTCTAACTCCTCGTGCATTACTCACTCAGTAATCCTGAATCTAATACGCGACATCAACAAAACTTGCTGGAGAGACAGGTTTGTCTCCCAGAGGCTGCCCCATCTCTGGAATAGACTTCCCATACATGTCTAACAGAGTACCTCGCTGACTCTCTTCAAGCACAACCTTGGTGAGTGGATGGGAAACCACAAATTTGTCCCAGGGGTTCCACCTTTCCCCCTCATTAAAATGGGTGGCAGGTACTGACTGAAGTTTCTTTTTTGGGAATAAATGCTAGGCTTGTAAGGGCCCCAGGGCCATTAGCCTAGTAACCTCCTATAATCCTATGATCCTATGAACTGTAGATGTTCTCATAGATTATTCTTGCAGTAGCAGTCCCCCCTGCCATCACCCTAGTATTGTTTTTCATGTACTGCTAGGGTGCAGCTGTATATATATTTGTGTATATAGTTTCATATGTTTTGCTACTGATTTTCCTACATTTTTCCTTTCAGGGCTATAGCCTCCCTTCTTCCAGCAAGAAAGGTCTGAAGTTGTAGTGTTCTAACTGTTGATTTTATATGCCTCTTCTCAAGCCAATTAGCAGCAAGAGTAGAAAGAAGGTGTCCTAAACCTTTAATAAACTGTCTAGTGGTCAGATCCTTGGCATGTATAACCCAATTAGCTTAGGCTACTGCAACCGTTATCTGTTAGAACATGTGCTATTGTGGTAAGTTTACTAGCACAACTGTACTTTCCCCTTCCGTATGTGTCACTCCCTTTCTCCTGTTTGTGGTTTATGCCATCTCATCACAGGTTGTTTACCATCTGTCAGTCTATGTCTGTCTACTGTCAATCTACTCTTGTGTCAATACTTCCCCTGTAAATCTCTGTGTTGTTATTGGTTTTCTTGGCCTTTCTTATTTCCCTGTACTCCCCCCCTGCATTTGCTTCTTGATGCCTTCCCTTTCTGCTACATAAAAATAGAAAATGAGCATCTTTGTCACAAAAAATATGTCCTCTTCCCTTCACCACCTATCTTCCTTTCATTTTGCCTTCTGTGTGTTCCTCTGCTGTCTTTTCACATTTTTGACTTACAATCTCACCCCCATTTATACAGTGACATGACATGACTTGGCAATTTACAAAGCTGTTCTGGAATTAATGGAACTAATTGTCAAACAGAATAACATTGGTTTAGTTATGTAAAGTAAAGGGATAGATTCTCAGTGTCAAACTGTAGGGAAAGATCTGTTATGTGTAGCATGTGAAGAATGGTGCAAACAACTGTTTTCTGAAAGTGATAAATATGAAGGTACAGACAAAATGGACGTTTTACTGGTTGAAACAAGTATATGCTAAGGGTGAGGTTTATCCTGTTTCTGAAATGAGTCCTGGTATAGGGAAACAACCACCTTAGGAGGAAACAATTCAGAAAGGAGGCAAGGATTACAAACACAGAATGAAAGTTCATAATGATATTAATTTACCATCAAGAAGGTCACAATGATTGGACAACAAAGAATATAGGTTCACAGCAATGCCTCAACCAATAGGACGATGTGATTTTTTTTTTATACACAGAGGAGAATGGAACTCCTCATCAGAATTTCAATGCTCAGAAATAGCATTTAGGGATATTTATAATAGTTCAGTTGAAGTCTTAGCAGTAAGCAACAGGTAATTTTAGGCAATTTATTTGAAGAAAGTGTAGACAATTGCCAGTTAATAGAACAGCAATGCTCTGCATTAGCATTGTAAGTTATAAGGTATTAAAAGTTCCAGCAATGATTTTACAGAAGTCTTCCACGACTTTCCTACATTATGTGAATACTGAGGATTCTTCTTTTTTTCTTTGAAGTATTAGAAAATCCTAACATTGAAGTAGAAAGAAAGTTAAACAAATTCAGTAAAGATGAGGGTAATTTAAACACTGATATTTCAAATCATACAAGTTTTAGCAACATTCCATTTTCACTAACTAAGAAAGTCCATAATCCTAATATAGTGGACTGTGCTTTAACTCAAAGCTATGCTATGGATTCCAAGTACAATTTTGAGATGGTTGATATTGAATAAGAATTATTTTTTATAATTTAAGCAAGACCAGATTTATTTAAGTCCATGAATGATTTCAAACTTTATGTAAGACATTTGACCTTACGGTATTTAAATCACAATATGACTGATATTACAATTTATAACAAATGAAGCACTAATAGTTTTTGTAACCTCACATTACACATTACTTTAAGTGTTTTTGCCAGATGTATTGATGATATTAGAAAACTACTGGGTAAAGATAAAAAAGGAAAAGTATTTTGTAATCTAAATTTTAAGAAATAAAAGTAAGGAAGGCACCCTAAGATTTATGATAGCTGATGGGATTATTGTCATTATGACCTCAGCATGAAAATATGTGTGAGGTTTTAAAAGATGAAAACAAATGTGTTAAAGTTAATAGAATATACATTAATAAAGATTTCGAACAAGTGGACCTTGGATTTGTTAGAGCTAATGCACAATGCAAAAAATTGATATTTCTTTGGAACAGCCAAGATCCATAAGGATAAACATGACCCTCTTTCAGACCTACTATAACCATTTTAGGTTCAAAAACAGAGTTTATTAGTCTGTATTTGGATGAAGAGTTTAAAAGTCTGTTTTTTATTCAAAAATCTTTTTTAAAAGACAGTTGCCATTTTCTGGACTATATTGGGCAATTAAAATGGAATGATAATTATTCCTTTGGTACCACTGATATAGAATCTTTATATATGAGCATTCCTTTAGAATAACATTTAAGTATGTTAAGACAGTATCTAGTGAGTAAATCCTGTGCTAGAAGCAAGAAAAAAATGAACTATTATTAACACTCACTAAACCTGTGTTAGAAAATAATTAGTTTGTTTTAATGAATAGTTATAAAGAGAAATCAATGGAGTAGCACTGACAGCTATTATCCATCATCTTATTGCAGATTTGACTATGGCACAGAGGAAGCATATGAATCAGTTTTTAAGGAAAATATTTTGTTGTTTAAATGTTTTATTGCCAAATTGTTATTATATGGAGAGATGAGACAGATTTTAATAATTTTTAAAATATTTGAATAATAAGAGTTTTTTTAAAGTTTACTTATAAATGGTTACAATATTATATTTTAAATATCAATATACGGGTGCATTCTGAAAATTATGTTTTAGAGTCAAATACACACACACACTCACACTCACACACACACACACACATATATATATATATATATATATATATATATATATATATATATGTATATATATATATATATATATATATATATATATATATATATATATATATATATATATATAGCAGAATTTGTTAACATATACTTACATGCCAGTAATGCACACTAGGGTTGCCACCTTTCCAAATGCCCAAAGTGGGACATTTGTGCTACAAACATCAGATTTTGCAGGGCAAAACATACCCACGGCCAGTACAAAGGACAGAAGTTCAGTTTTTTGCCTGAATAAAAGTTTATTCTTGTAGCATTTTAGCTCCTTATTCTGTTTCTTATAACATTTAGGTGTTTCAGATACAGAATAACTGTTTAATGCAACTATTACATAAAATATAGAAAATAATTTTGTCCTAAAATCTCAGGACATTTGCCATTTTTTCACATTTTTTGCAGGACACAACTGCCCAAAGAGGGACTGTCCCTCGCAAAGTGGGACAGGTGGTAACCCTAATGCACACCCACAGTATATAAAAGTTGTGTGATAAAAGTTAGAGGCTAAGGGCAAGTAGGACAGGTTTGAAATAGAATTGAAGGAACTTGAAACCTCATTTTTAGACAGAGGTTACAAGTTCGATTTCTGAAAAGAAATCCTGGAAAATGTTACAGTTAACAGGGCTGCAAAATGGTGCCCTCTGCTGAAATAAACAACAGAATATATTCACTTTAATTATGTTAATAAAGATAGTAAGTATGCGTTGGCTTGTGTAATTAGATATAGCCTAGACACAAATCATATTAAAAATATAATTGGAAAAAGTGGTCTTTCATTGAAGGGAATATTGATTTAAGTAAAGTTATAGGTAAGGAACAATATTAATTTATAAGAAACATGAAATCTAAAATGACATCCAGGAAAGGCAGTTTAAGCAGAAAGTTTGTGAAAAGGCTTGGCCACTAGGATGTTTAAATGATTTTTTTTAGAAAATGTGCAGGTTTATCAGCACTGGTAATAGTATCAGTGTTGATTCATATAAAAGAAAAATTTAATGTACAGCAAGATTCATTTGAAACTTAGAGAAGGTGATTTACTTAAGTATGTGTATAACCTGTAATGCATTTTATGTCAGTAATGGGCTATGGAAATAAAAGTACATATAACCTCTATTAAAAATAAGGATGGCACCAATGCCCTTTTTAGACATATGTTATTCTGTAAGAATTTTAGACATTTTATTATCAGATCAGGTTAGTGTCAATATCAGAGGGAAGAAATATTAATAGTTTGTTAGAAAAGAAAGAGGTACTGTGGCAGGTGAAATTAGATGCCACGACTCCCCTGGTATAAATGATGCTCTTAACATTAAGTGCTTATTTAAGTTTCATAAAGTATAGATGATGAGTGGTTTAAAATTTAATAGGTGGTGGAGTTTAAAGCTTTAAATGATTGTTGTTATTGGAGTGCTGCTTATTCTGAAGAAGTATATTAGATATTAAAGACAAACGTGCTAAATGATTTACTTATGACCTTGTGGCATTCATTCATTGAGATGGCCTGACTATTCCTTGGTCCACAGTCTGTTGATTGTTTTCTAATTTACTGCTGTAGCCTTGTATTCTTCATATCATTGTTGCTATTAGGCTCTTCACTACACACGTGAATGCACATATATTCTACTTCCAGAAGGCTTCCCTTCCATCACATGACCACTTATCATAGCTCTCAATTTCTTAGAACAAGAAACCTGGACAAATCCGGAAAACAGGGAGGGTCAAAGGCCTGGAAATAGAGACATATTTTTAAATATTGCTCTTATAAACTTAAAAAGTTGCTAGAATAATAGGATTTGTGGTATTATGCATCTTCTGAAGGATATGAAGTCTGAAACTCAAGTGTATTCCATTATTTAGTGAAGTCAATCCCCAGAGATTTGACAGAAAATCACACATTTTATGAAGAACAGAACAAAAATATAATGCAAAAATCTGGAAATTCTGTAAAAATCTGGACAACTGAGAGATGTACCACCCTGGCACAGCAATTACTACTGTTACTGTAAGCAAACTATTTTAATACTGATCCCTTTCCCCAGTATGATGGCACCATGCTGGAACTCATACATACAGAATCAGCATCAAATCACATCATACAAAATATTCAACACCGTTTAGCACCCAATGGGCAAGGCATTACAAACTTTTTGAATACCCATCATAGTCATCCAATTTATCACCCTCAAATTCTGGCATGTGGCTAACTCAATACTAGGAGATAAAGATTCTTTAAATGGACTAAATGGTGGTCTATATAGAAGACTGGTTATACCATCAAGTTTCTGGTTTCAAGGCCAATTTGGAATACTGAGTCCAATAAGTGAACAAATTTCTTTGTCAAAATTGTAACTATTTGACTGAATCCAAAAGTCTCTAAAAGACTTGTTGAATACAAAATAACCTAAAATAATATGTGCTTTGGAGAGCTCGTGAAGTATAAAAATCATGCTGCTACAATATTCTGTAATATGATTATGCAAAAATAAATAAAACCTATTAAATATTGATGCCTACTCACTCCATGCAAACACAATAAAAAAGTAGATCTGGTTTGTTATTAACCTTTTTTAATACACTTGACCTCTTCTTTATTTTATATCTAAATAAAATACTCAAGTTTAATGTTTGGTTATACATGATACTAAATGCTTTGAGTGCGTAGTAAATCATTTGAATCATTTTAATCAATTCACTCTATATAATAATGATTATTATTATAATAAATAGCATTAGCAGTAGCAGTGGGATTAGTAGTGTTATCATGTTATATAGTAATCTACAGAAAAAAATATCTTTATATAAAACAGCTTTCAGACCTTATCAGCTGACAAATCCCAGTTACATCCTACATAAAACTTCCTGCTCTTTGCATATTGTTTGACAAATGGATCATTTGTTTTATAGTTTTAGCATTTTCTTTTCAGCTTGTCATAGATGATTTGCTTAAAAAAAGAAATGCCCTTGCAGAGGATATACACAGTTATACATCAGTGTGAAGAAATTCTGTGAGACAAGCATGGCTAATCAGGCTTCTACTGATCTGGTGCACCATATGCAAGTGTTTCTACTTTGTATTTATAGCTATTTGCACCACACTAATAACCAAGGTACAAGTCTGCTCTCTACTTACCTGCATTTGATGTTATCTTTTGTCTGAGTTGTCACTTACTTGCATGTGGTTATGGAAAGGTGAGCAATCTTCCATGGCTTTTCTATACAACTCCATCTGCAGCTCCTAATTCTCTGTACTTCTCTCCTAGATCGGATATTACAATCAGGAGAGATGGTAATAGTAACCTCATCCAAAAAAAAAAAAAAAATGAAGGGAAAGGAAGATGAATGTTGTGCTAAAACAAATTGGTATCACCATAACAGAGCCAACGGATATAGCTAAGACATTGTCATAGCGATCTGTAACAAATTTCAGGCTGGTCTACTTCTCTGCACCATGATTCACCCTGAAATTACATTCAAAAGTGTCACTGGTACCCTCAGTAAGGCCAAAAACATTGGTTCCATGAACCTAGATTTGATACCAGAGTTCCTAAGGTTTGTAACCAGAACTAGACTAATATTCTGCCTTTCTGATATTTTAATATGGTTTTAAAAACTGGTTGTATAACTGATATTTGAATATAGGCTATTGAAGTCCCAGTCCACAACCCTGGTAAAACTGCAGACTGATCAGCCTCAAAGCACATTGTGCAGGGTGAGAGTTCTCACACAGATACAGGTAACCTATTTCGGCATGACGTAACTTAGTATGGTTTTGTCAAGAGTAGATTTTAACCTTGTTAATTTCTTTGAGGTTGGGAATGTTGCCTTGATGTAATAATTAGCTTACCTTAGTCTAGCTGAAAATGTTGATGCTATACCCCATAACAGGGTTTTACATAAACGCAGGAATCTAAGGCTATATTAAGCTGTTACAAACTGGGTCTATAATCGGCTACCGGATCATACAGAAAAGATAAGAACACGTGGACTCCTCTTCTCACCATTCCCATCTATCAGTGGAATACCTCAGGATTCTTTCCTGGGACCAGCCCTATTTTTTACAGATGTCAGAACCAACATCATTGTTGGGATCAACAAATATACAAATGACTGCAAAACTGGGGCATTGTCCTTAACACCACTAATACCATCAGCATCATCAAGCCCCATTTTCCCATTTTCTACTTGGGGTCAGGGTGTCCTGTCAACTTTTACCATCTCTCTGGATTCAGTGCCACTGCCCTACCTTCTTCGATGGTCTTCTCTCACACAGTCCATACATCTCTTTTTTGGACTCCCTCATTTCCTCTTGTCTTCTTCCTGTGTCTCACAAACTTTCTTCGCCAGATTTTTCTTTCCTGCATATGTACCTGAACCACCATAATCTGTTCTCTTTGACTTTCTCTGCAGTCAGAGATACTTTTGATTCTGCTCTTATGTCCTCATTTCTTCTTCTGCCACACAGTCTGCATCCTACCACCCTCTTTGTGTACTTCATCTCCATAGCCACTAACCTCCTCAACTGCTCTGCCTTCACTGTCTAGGTTTCTGTACAATGCAGTTGCATTGGTCACTCCACTGCTTTGTATACCTTACTTCTTATCTTCTTTGGAATTGCTCTGCCACACACTACCACTGACACTCTATGCCATGTTAGTTTCAATCCCTCTGACTGTAGCTTTGCCCTCCTCATTGAGACTTTCCTTCTCCTCAGCCACTAGTCCCAGATACTTGAAACTGTTAACCTGTTCCACTGTCTACCCTTCTATTTTAATTTTCAGCTTCTTCTGATTTCTGTTATTTGCTGTCATTACAACTGTCTTGTCTGTCCTCAGTTTCATCCCATGTGCCTTTAGTTTTACATTCCATTCCCCTATAATTTCCAGAAGTTTCTTTTCAGAGTCTACCTCTAATGCTACAGCACCTGCATACAGCAGCTTTGTTGATTTTCCCCCTCTAACGTAGTTCACTAAGACCACATCTCATTAAATGCCACATTACATTGGATGCAAATGCTGCAGTCAGAATGACCTTGCCTTCAATATCAGAAGAATGCATTATTCTGGTATTTGCCAGAAATTACCCAGTATTTTTATATACTATTCAATGATAACAACTAAAAGTTGAACAAGTGTACACAACCTTAGAGTCTGTATAAGCAATGACCTTTCATTTTATATACTTATACCCGTTACCATCCACAAAGCATATGGGCTTGCCCAACTGACCCTCTGTTGGGTTGAGAGTCATTTGTCCCAGATATACAGATCCTATAGATCAATTATAGAATAATTTAGCCTCTTCTGTGACCTATTCACATCTTATCTGGGGCAACTGAAGAGGGTAGAGAGATTTCTCAAAAAAAAAAAAAAGAAAGAACTGAAGAGCTTCAAGGCTTGTCTTCTGCCAAAAACTATAGTAACTTTCTCTCGCTCTCCCTCTCCCTCTCTTCTGTAAATATTATTACCGGTGACCTATGTCTGACATAAAGAACATTAAATGAGCCCTTACTTTCTGAAACCCTTTACTTAAAACACCCTTTGCTGACCTTTACATAATAGGACACTAAGCTTAGTAAAATTTAGTATCGATCATGTCATAGCAACTTTAATTCACAAAGACATCCACATCTGTAGAATACATTTCTTGTCTTGAAGTCCATTAAGCTGTACCCTTAAAAAAGAACTGGATGACAATGTGGGTACCCTAAAGTTCCAACAAGTGATGCAGGGCATCAAGCTGTTCAATGACCAATAGGCCTTGAGGTTGTTTATCAAGCTTATACATCTATAAAGACCTAAAGACTATACCCATCTCAGAAAAGCAGAGATGTTTCCTTTTTACAGTTTAGAATTTAAGTTATTGATTCTATGACTTGGTACCAGGTTATAGTGTGTTTTGTGTGTGTGGATCAATGTGTGTGTGTGTGTGTGTATGTACCTTTAAGAAGCTATCCAAGGGCTTGCACAATTGTATAAATACTGAGCACGTGTGAGCCTGACTGCCATTTTGCAGTTAGCTGTTGAGATGTAAGCATGTACATTTGTAAGCTCTGTCTGTTAACCAGTTTGTTTATATTTTATGATGTTGCTATCCATCCTAATGTGTTTCTATGTATTAAAGCATCTAAACAAAATATTCTGCTTGCTTGTCATCTATGTTAGAGAAGGACGGCGGCATGGTGTCAGAAGTGGGATGTCTAAAGGGCATGGTGTTATAGGTGGCATGTCTAAAACGACTTAAGGCACTTGCTTGGAAATGGTGGAATATACAATAGTGAATCATCACTACAATGTACAAACTTCGCAAAACAGGTCAGAAATATATTTTGGTTATTAAAACATGCTCAGCACAATTTATTTTCACAAAATATGAAATGAGGCATATGGAATGTTCTAAATGATATTCGCATAAACTGATATGTACGATACTGATAAAAATATTCAAATTACTATGGAAAATGTTTGAAATAAAGTTCAAATTGCATAAAACTAATAAAATAAGAGGAAACAGCCGCATTTTCAATGCAAGCTTAATGACTCCATAGTTTTTTGTATTAATCAAAGATATTCGAGTTATGAGAAGTGTATAAAGTGTTTGCATGTTTGTGTAGTGTTACAGTAAAGTTATTTCACAAAATACAGCCATTACAGGGCATATTTTGCAAAGTACAGTATTTTAAAGAGTTTATTGTGCATTTGAATGTTATTACAAGCTCACGGAACAGTTTGTTTGTACATAATTACAAGAGCCATATTTACAGAGTGTTTGTAGATACTTTGTGGGCATGGCAGATGAATTTCAAAAACCCAGTGCACTTGTGTTTTACAGTAATATTGCTGAGAACTGGAGATTATTTGAGTAAGAGTATGACATTTTCATACAGGTTGCATTTTCTGATACAAATGACCATACAAAGGTATTCATTCTATTTTATTTAGCTGGGTCAGAAGCAATTGAAAGGGAATGTTCATTTGTGTATGCACCTGCTATCTATGTAGGAGAGGGGGAAAATTGTCATATTGTTGTACCAGTTGAGTCAAGGGAGGACCATGAGTGCTTAATATGTAAATTCAGAGAAATGTGTAACCCCAGACAAATGTACAATGGAAAGGTACTTATTCTTACACAAGGGATCAAAAGCCTGGTGAATCTTTTGCAGCATATATAACTGACCTCAGAAATAAGGCTAAAATGTGCAGATTTGGTGATTTAAGGGATAAGTTGATAAAAGTTATAATAACCTGTTATAATAGCATAGCTAGATTTATCACAAGCTTCCCCTTTAAAACTCACCACTGCCTTAACCTCAAACAACTTGGATGGCTAGAACTGCAAAACCATATACTCTGTCAACAATTACTTATTACTCAAAAGATCCCATACCACCCTAACAACACCCCTATCCTCACTAATCTAATTACATTATATACAAATCTAGCTACACTACACTTTGCTAACAAGCTTCTAGTTTCCTCGAATAGCTGGGGATTCACTTTTCTCAAACACTGCAGGAAAAAACTGGAATCAGCTTCCTTCAGAATTATCTACCCTTGCTTCTACTTCTCTTTTTTAAAAACATCTTAAAGTATATCTGAAAACTCATTGGCTTTGTCCATGCACTAACGCAGACTGATATCTTTTTCACTTTTTACTCTTACCCCTATCCCTACTCCTGTAACCTATGCCTCTAAATCTAGTTACTACTCTTTCTTGAAATATGAGGATAACATATATGTGCTTTTCCCTTAACTGAGACTTGCTCATACCTTCTAGTGTGTTTTGTATAATTGTTTAGTATAATTTTTACTAAAATTGTTATAGTTTATAAATTTATTATTATAACTGTTCTTTAGACCAATGCTACCTCTGTATTGTGATTCTTCATGTTTCTATGCATTGTTAACTTTGTCACTGTTCATGCTTGGAGCTTTTCTCCCCAGGCCTCTAGTGAAAATGGACATATATCCAGCTAGACTAGCCCGGTCAACAAATGTAAAATAAAATAAATAAATAAAAAACAGACTTGCATGCGGTCTAAAAGATGACACTGTGTGAAAGATTTTGCATCGTGACAGTGATTTAACTTTGAATAAGGCCACTGAGATTTGTCAGATATATGAGCTCACAGAAAAGCACACACATATGCTTACAAATGAGAATAGATCTAGAAGGCACAGTGATAAAGCTTGTGTTGATAATATGCAGCACATAGTTAAAAAAAAAAGACCCAAGCACATTGCAGCAACTGTAGCCCCTGCAGTACTCACTGGTAAACCCCAGAATTTTCCAGCACATTCCAGAGTTTGCACAGTCTCAGTGAAGCACAAGAGTGAGTCACAAACTCAATGCAAGAGCCGTAACCTAGTTTCACTGCCAACTGTCATAACTGTGGTGGAAGTCATTAATCTAAAAGGGAAAAATATTTAGCTTTTGGTCAACAATGCCACAAATGTAATAAAAGGAATCATTTCAAAAGGTTTTGTAAATTGAAAGGCCCACATTCTTTTATTAAGAGGGAACATTTTAAGAAATGAGTTGATCAATTAGAAAGTTGCAACCCTACTCTTTATGTTGATGGTGTGTTAGTGCTTCATGAAAAAGTCAATGCAGTAGATTTAAGGGCAAAGAGTGAAGTATTTTGTACCATTCAGATAAATGGCAAGCTCATAGTGTTCAAAGCTGACACAGGTTCAAAGTGCAATTTTGCGTCAGCAGAAACATTTTCTAGTGTGTTGTAGTAAAAGGCTTGATTTGAAAGGTGTGTGAAGCTTGTTGCTTATGGAGATGAAGAAATTCAGACTGAAAGCTCAGCAATGCTTTCATGTTACTCTGCTGGAAGAAGCTATGACTTATTATTTTATGTGATCAAAAGGCATGTCCAGTCATTATTAGGGCTCAGAAACAGTTTCAAAATGGGACTGCTTGCATTTAATAAGGAAGTCCACCAAATTAGCTTAAAAAAACACTACTGTAATTAATTTTGCCCAGCACATTTTTTCTACCTATGCTGATCTTTTCAAAGATAAACTAGGCAAATTTTCAGTTGTAAACTCCATGAAGTTAGACCCAGAGGTCAGTCCAGTTATTAGGCCAGCTCAATAAGTTCCAACAGACAAGCAGGACAGAGTCAAAGCTGAGCCAGATAAAATGGAACGACAAGGTGTGATATGTCCAGTTGCAACTCCAACTGAATGGGTATCTACCATGGTGGTACCTCATAAGAAAAGCTCAGATGACATCAGAATATGTATTTATCCATGGGATTTGAACAAAGCACTAAAAAGACCTCATCGCACAGTCAAAGAGGTCACAGCCTTGATGACAAATGCCACTGTTTTTTCCTGTCTTAGATGCAAAGAGTTCATTTTGGCAAATTCAGATTGACAAAAAATCCTCATTGCTCACTACATTCATTATTCCATTAGGCAGATACAGATTTTTGAGAATGTCATTTGGGATAAATTCTGCAAGTGAAGTCTTTTCAACGTGCAATGGATCAACTTTTTTCTTGGTATCCTTGTGCTATTATAGTAGACGACATATTAGTAGGAGGTAATGGTGAAGCAGAGCATTACAGATCAATGTGTGTGTATGTACCTTTAAGAAGCTATCCAAGGGCTTGCACAAGTGTATAAATACTGAGCACATGAGAACCTGACTGCCATTTTGTAGTTAGCTGTTGAGATATAAACATGTAAGTATGTAAGCTATGTCTGTTAACCAGTTGTTAGAAAAATATGTATTAATGTATATGTTTAGTGCTTATTAAGAAGTAAGAAGGGATTAATGCATTTTATTCTATTAATGTTATGACAAGAAAAATGAATTCATATGAAACTGCAAGAAGCTTTGGAAACTGCAGTGTGCCTTTTTGCAAGTTGGCCTCTGACCCCAGCAGCTGCTAGCTCAGCAAGAATTAATGTTTATGCTTTTCACAAGTGATTATCTGCTGGGTCAAGAAATTAAATGTGTGAAATAATGAGAATCTTCTGCTCTTTCCTGCTTGAACAATTGGCCTTGTATATGTTGCGAGATAACGCACCAGCTGCAAGGAAGAAGTGATACATGAAACAAAGAGTTGGTTAGAGAAATGTATTGAGAACTGTATCTGCTATTATGCTCGAATTAGCTTAGAACCTTGAGTGGCAACTTTCATAAAAAGACATTATAATTAACCAGGTGGCTAGCAAGGCCACATTGTTTACCAAAAACTTTTTTTAAGCAAAATGTGTAGTATCAGCACCTTAGATTAATAGAATATTGTAAGCTAAAGTGATGTAAAATAACTTGTGACTGACCACGTCAGTCTGGTAGGCAATGGCTAACAAGAAAGACTATAAAAATTGTGTACTTCCTGTTTCATTCAGACAAAATTCTGTACTTGTACGTTTTTTGCCTCCTGGTGTACACTAGTAAAGAACCTGAACCTGAACCTCCTGTGTATTGATTTTTTTATTACAGTATTTTTCATTTAACAGATTGGTCCTTGCGTACCGGAATCCCTCAGATTGGCTGCGGATCAGAGCGTAGCGATGGTCAAAGACCGCATGCGGGAGAAGATACCGAAATGGTTCTTCTTGAGTGAAAAGACCTCCGACTGAATTGTCATTCAAAGAGGCTGGCCACTTTCTTATCTGTGACTGAAGAGCGGATTTCCACTTCGAACCTTGCTGGTCAATAATGGAGGCTCAGGTAGGGAGAACGTTTGCCTTTTTTTCTGTTTTAGATCAGGGACTAGGTAACAGTAAATGTTGTTTTTTGTCAGATTTGTAATACAGATCAGGGACAAGAAAAGTTACTGTTTATTTGGTCATAGATCAGGGTAACAGAATAAGGTAGGCAGTTATTCTAGATAAACTGTGAAGGAAAAAACTGAAGTTGTGGTACCACGTGATAAGAAGGGTTACGTAACATTTTTTCAATCAGAATAACATGGGAAATCAGTGCACTAAAACATCGCGAGATCCGCCCCTAACCGAAGACGCAAAATACATGCAACTACAACGTGCTGATAATGTCAGATATATGCAAAATGAGTTAAATATGAATTTGATGGAAAATTAGACAAATCTTCGCTTGTTAACTTATTAAACAGCTTAAAAATGATACGAAAGGTCAGGTAAAAAAACAACGGCAATTAGGCATTCCTCAGGCACACAGGTGGATTGAGGAAGCAAACCGTAGGGAACAAAAGAGTAATAACTCAAAGACATTGTTCTTAGACAAAGAAGATAATAAAATAGTAATAGCGATGGCTCCTCCGCCCCCTCCACTCCCTTTTTCAGGATATGAAGCGGGTGGACAAGCTGGTCCACCTCCGCGGTATCCTGATGTCTCAGTAAAACCGAAACCGTTTGTTAGAGATTCCATTGAAACTAGGTCCCGAACACATAAAACACAGGGGGACATAGAATCATATCAAATGGAGAGAAATTTACAAGCTGAGAGTGAGGAAGAAATATGTCCACTCATAGAAGTACCAAATCCTCAGGCAGGACAGGCCGGACAAGACCCAACTCTCTTGGTATATAGGCCATGGACACCGGAGGACATCCGGAAGGCTACTGAGGGAATTCCTCATCCAAAAGTTAATTTTACAAAATTTCTAAAAGATTTACAAGGCATGAGGTTAAGTTACCACTTAAATGGGGAAGAAGTAGAAAAGGTAGTTAGACAAATTGTAGGTCCAGATTGGCACATGATTTGTGGCACCTGGAATCCTCATAATGCAGAATTTAATCTACTCCCACATAGTGATGCAGAACTAGACAATAGAGTGAAAGGCCTTACAGATCGAATCTCTGAAAAATGGAAACCTAGAGCAGACTGGACTTGTATTAATCAATGCATACAGCAAGAAAATGAAACAGTAGATGGGTACTATGTCAGATTATTAGAATGTTTTAATAATCATAGCGGCATGACAGTTCCCAAAAATCAGACAAATGATTCCCCGTATGAGCAACAATTGAAAAATGCATTTTTAAAAGGTTGCATTGCACCTATTAGTAGCTTCATTACGAAGCATATGATAGATCATTGAACAAGTAGGTTACAAGCCTTACTTGAATATACTAGACATGCTGAAAGACACTTTAATAGCAAAAAAAAAGAAAACACAAGTCTTCACTGCTGAAGATGGAGCTGAGGTTTATGTATTACAGTCTGGTAAGAAGGGTAAGAGAAATGCCCAGGGAAACAAACAATCTGACAAACGGTCAGAAGATTTTGAAGAAAGAAAGAAAAAGGGTGAATGCTTTAAATGCGGGGAAAAAGGACATCTAGCAAGGGATTGTAAACAAAATAAGAAGGTAACCACAGAGGATAAGGGAGATGAGGATGACTATATGATGGTGAGGATACACCATACGAGAGTCAGAAATCATCGAAAAAAGACAATAAAGAAAGGACAAATGTAAATGTGATAGAAGGAGTAGAGGAAGTGCAAGTAGACATGGAGGATGAGGGAAATGAGATTTCAGATTTAGCATTATTGAGCCTTGAGCTCTACCTAGCAGACACAAAACCGGAAGTTACACTTCTGGTGGAGGGGAAGGAAGTTAAATTCCTGTGTGATTCAGGAGCATCATGGACTCTGATACACCCCTCCAAGTTACCGGGACATTCAGAATCACCTGATTATATATTAGTGAAAGCTGCAAATGGACAGCTATACCGGGAATCACTTTCCCATGATATAGCAATAACTGACCCTGTTTCAGGGATGACTCAAAGGAGTAAAATTATTATTTCTGCAAAATGTCCAGTGAACCTATTAGGAAGGGACCTTATGCAGATATTTGGCATAGCAGTAGTTCCAACTATGCAGGGTATGGAGGCGCAGTGACAAAAGGATACTTTTGTAGTGCGACCTGTGGGTGAAATTTTTACTGGTACAGCCAGAACTTGGTTACAACTGGTCCAGGGGCAGTGACCGAGGAACTGATGAACATAGCCATCAGTAAATCCCCCTCCCTTGACACTGACAGACAGCATTTGTTGCATTGCACTCTGTATTACTGTAGCACACCAGGACCTGATAAGGAATATGAGCAAGAATTGTTCAGGAATCATGCAAACAGATTAGTGTTATGTAATCTGTACTGGGATACTGAGGGAAACAGTGTTGTTAGCTGTTCATTACCTCAAGAATTCCTTACACTATACAAATCTAATCGACTACCACATGTTAGTTTAACTAAGAACAGAAGTACAAAATGGGCATATCTAGGAGAAAAAGTAACGAGATGGGAGAAACAAACTGACTTAGA
The DNA here is from genome assembly GCF_019279795.1 of Protopterus annectens. Taxonomy (NCBI): domain Eukaryota; kingdom Metazoa; phylum Chordata; order Ceratodontiformes; family Protopteridae; genus Protopterus; species Protopterus annectens. The sequence continues at coordinate 215,300,004 of NC_056750.1, read as the reverse complement.
ATTATCAGAACAGGGAATACAGAAACAAAAACTGAATTGGTTAACACAGGCACACCCAGCTGTACACTTGCAGTCTAGCGAGGACAGCTGATTAGCAGTCTTATTAGAAGAAGAGGAAAAAGCATTATGTGACATACCAGAGATTCTTTGGTCAACAGGCAAATCAGATGTAGGACTTATTCGAACAGCAGGACCAGTTACTATTACACCGAAGTCAGCATTTAGACCACAGAAGAGACAATATCCTTTGAGAAAGGATGCAGAGATAGGAATCAAACCTATAATAGCAGCATTACTTAAGGAAGGAGTACTAGTAGAATCTCCTGATTCACCATGTAATACACCCCTATTTCCTGTTAAAAAGGCAAACGGAGAATGGCGTATGGTTTAAGATTTACAAGCTGTAAATAATGCAGTAATACCTAGAGCACCTACAGTGCCAGATCCACACACTTTGTTAAATGATTTGAAACCTCACCAGAAATATTTCTCTGTGGTGGATATCAGCAATGCATTCTTTTCAATACCTATACATCCTGATAGCTAATATTGGTTTACATTTACATTTCAGGGGAAAAGGTATACTTATACTCGACTACCACAGGGATATTGTGAGAGTCCAACAATATTCGCACAAGAAATGGCTAGTAATTTGGCAGGATTCACCCCACCGGGGGTAGTCAGATTCTACTTTATGTAGACGACATCTTGCTAACAGCCCCCACCCAGCAGCAATGTAGGGAGGATATCATAGCACTATTACAATTCTTAGCAACACAGGGACACAAAGTAAACAAAAGCAAACTACAGCTTTGGAGAAAACAGGTTAGATACCTAAGATATGTAATATCCAAAGAAGGTAGAATACTAGATGAGGATAGAAAAACAGCGATTTTACAAGCACCCAAACCAGCGACCAAGAAGGAAATGATGTCCTTCCTGGGAACAACCAACTTCTGCCGGAGTTGGATACCAAACTATGCTTTGGAATCTGCTCCACTGACTGACTTAATATACAAAAAGCCGATGGCAGCACAAGATTTGTTACAATGGACACCTGAGGCAGAAATAGCTTTCTGCAGGTTGAAGCAATTGATAGCTTCTTCATTAGTCTTAGGACTACCAAACTATCATAAACGTTTCTTTCAAACTGTAGACTGTAAGCAGGGATATATGACATCAGTGTTGACACAACAACATGGGGATAAGCAACGCCCCATAGCTTACTATTCATCACAGTTAGACTCAGTGGCGCGATCCTTGCCCGACTGTGTACAAGCAGTAGTTGCAGCTGCAATGGCAGTACAGGCTTCAGCCTCAGTGGTGTTATTCCACCCTCTCACATTGAGAATGCCTCATGCAGTCACGATAATTTTACTGCAAGAAAAAGTAGCATATCTTTCTCCTGCTAGACACCTTTCCTGTATGACTATACTGTTGAGCCAACCTCATATGACAATTGAACGATGCATGACATTAAATCCATCAACTTTTCTCCCAACCCCTGCGGATGGCACACCACACAGTTGCCTGCAGGAAATTGAGCAGAAAACATTACCCAGACAAGATCTCATAGATATTCCCTTGGATAATTCCGAGGTGACATATTACATGGACGGCTCATGCAGAAGGGGCCCTACAAGGAAAAATCTAGTGGGGTATGCAGTAGTTACAGACACTGAAACCTTAGAAGCTTAATCCTTACCACATAACTTGTCTGCACAAGCAGCAGAATTGATTGCCTTGACACGAGCTTGTACCTTAGCAAAAGACAAATGTGTAAACATATATACTGTCAGTCAGTATGCTTTTTCTACTGTACATGTTTTTGCGCAGCAGTGGAAAAATAGAGGGATGATAACATCTGGTGGTAAACCAATTAATCATGTGCAATTTATTTTAGAATTGTTAGAATCTATTCAGTTACCTACCAAAATAGCTATTTGCAAATGCGTAGCTCATACGAAACAACAGGACAGAATTTCAAAAGGTAATGTGAGAGCTGATGCAGCTGCAAAGCAAGCAGCTTCAGACTCAGAAACTTTTCTTCTAGATGAGGAATTACAACCCTCTGAAATTTTAGATCTAGAAATGTTAAAAACGATGCAGACGCTTACTACAAAAGCAGAAAAACAAAAACAGGAAAGACGAGGAGCAATCCTTGAAAACGGGCTGTACATCTCCAAAAAGAAAAAAACAATTTTGCCATCTAATTTGTTTAGATATGCAGCTTTGTTGAGCCATGGGCAGTGCCATGTCTCAACAGGGAGGATGGTACAGTTAGTAAACCGAATATTCCAAACATATGGATTCACGAATTACACAAAATAATTTTGTGCAGCATGTCATACTTGTAATAAACATCATGCACAAGGGGCATTAAAACCTAAACAAGGAAGTTTTCTTACACCGCCATATCCATTTCATACTATTTGCATGGATTTTATAGAATTGAATAAATGTGATAACAAAAAGTACTGCCTTGTCATTTTAGATATGTTTTCCAAATGGGTGGAAGCTTTTCCGACTAAAAACCCGGATGCAACAACAGTGGCAAAAGCCATCATAAAGGAAATTATTCCTAGATTTGGCATACCGGAAAGAATTTATAGTGACAATGGTACACATTTTGTGAATCAAACTATATAGCAGTTGGGACGATTCTTTGGGATTTCCCTGAAGAACCATTGTGCTTATCACCCTCAGTCTGCAGGACTGGTGGAGAGGCACAATGGAGTCCTTAAAAATAAACTTAGAAAGTTAGTTAGTGAGACACAGAAGAACTGGGTGCACTGTCTGCCTCTGGCGCTGCTGAGTATGCAAACAGTTCCAAACGCAAAGGGTTTAACTCCTTTTGAAATGGTGTTTGGGAGGGCATATTATGTACCTCAGTGGAAAGCTCTCATGCCCGCAGACCTGGAGGCTGATAGTTCACTAGCTAGTTATATGAGGAAACTTTTAACAAATAAATCTCTTTTGCAGTTTAACTCTTTTTCAGATAAAGAACAGACCAGACCATTGGAAGCGATTCTAGCTCCGGGCTCCTGGGTCTGGGTGAAGGTAACAAAGAGGAAGAATTGGGCAAGCCCGAAGTGGGAAGGGCCATACCAGGTACTACTGGCAACACCTACTGCGGTCAGAATAGCCAAGAGGACTTCTTGGATTCATTTGACGCATTGTAAACCGGTAAAGAACTTTCAACTTGATAAGAACATTGTAACTGTTACGCAACAAGAACAAAATGGCCAAGAATAGAAATGCAGACCAACCTCAAAAATGTTGCATAATCATCTTTTTGAGTGTACACTTATTAACTGTACTTGTGATAATTTTCTTTTTGTTGTGGTTTTTCCTTTCTTCAACCACACAAGTAAAGTTGGATAAACGTGATGAAACATCCATAGACTGGCATCCAAACTTTAACACATACCTAGCAATTAAACGTGTATATGCTGAGACTTTGAACATTCAAACTGCTGGGTTTGTACAGCTATACCAACAGCATATGGGGGACTACTAATGTCTGCTGTTCTGCTAGGGATCAATGAAACTTGGCAAAATCTGCTTTTTGACACTACAAATGTGAGGTCACAGGATAAAATAGCATTGTATTTACCTGTTATACAAAAGGGGATTGTGTGTTTTTATAAAAATGATACTCTCCAGTTGGGCTGGAGTAACTGTAACATAACAATATCTTATAAGTGTTATATTAAGACTAATAGTGGGGGTACTGTTTGCAATACTAACTATAATTCGTATTTGAACTCAATGAAAACGACATTGAATGAAGTACAAAGAAATCCTGTTTTGATTAAACAATTGTCAATCATAGATAAGAAAATGTTTCATGTAGGGCTAGTGCGTATTAGCACTAAAGTTGAAAACTGTTATTTTGTGTGTGGGAAAAAGGCATACAAATGGCTACCTGAGAACTGGTCCGGCAGTTGTTTTTTGGGCTACCTGGTTCCGGCCATATGACACACTGCAGAATTGCCTCTGGGTAAAATACGAAATGTGAGAGATGTTGCCAAGAAAACTAAAGATCCAATCGAAAAACCTGCGAATCCAGCGGGGCGAATTGAAGCAAGCTGGAAAGACCATAATTCCATAAAGGACAAAGACAAATTGACACATATGGACTTGAGTGACAATGTTATATCTTGGGCAGGTATACTCCCAGCGTATGGTGCAGTCAAATCGATTTGGGAGCTGAGAAAATTGTTGAAACTTCTTAGTAATGCAACTTTTTCTGCTCTTGAATTAGTGACTGATGAACTGAATGCCATGAGAACTGTTGTGTTGCAAAATCGTATGGCTCTTGACTTCACCCTAGCGGAGAGAGGTGGTACATGCGCGCTTATCAAAGAAGAATGCTGTGCGTACATACCAGATAACAAGCATGAAATCAATAATCACCTGGAAGTGATTCAGCAAGTGTCGGCCATGAACAAACCAGGCCCAAACCCACTGACGAACTTTTTCCAGAATCTGTTTGGGGGGTTGGGTTCCATCCTAATGAATATTCTGATTGCCATTTGTGTAGGTTTACTCCTATTGGGAGCATGTATTTGTTGTGGAATCCCCTGCATGAAAAGATTAATCAAAGATTTTATAGATATGTCTGTCTCTGAAACCATGTATCAAGACATTGAATTTGAAAAACTGGTTCCAAATGAAATTCTTTCCGAAGTCTAAACTGAATGACTCTCTTAACTGCAAATCCTAAGTGGAAGAGGTTAGGAGAAGAAATAAAACCGTTTATGCTTCTGAGAATAGAATAAAAAGTATTAACAGGGGGGAAAATGTTAGAAAAATATGTATTAATGTATACGTTTAGTGCTTATTGAGAAGTAAGAAAGGATTAATGCATTTTATTCTATTAATGATATAACAAGAAAAATGAATTCATATAAAACTGCAAGAAGCTTTGGAAACTTCAGTGTGCTTTTTGCAAGTTGGCCTCTGACCCCAGCAGCTGCTAGCTCAGCAAGAATTAATGTTTATGCTTTTCACAAGTGATTATCTGCTGGGTCAGGAAATTAAATGTGTGAAATAATGAGAATCTTCTGCTCTTTCCTGCTTGAACAGTTGGCCTTGTATATGTTGCAAGATAACACACCAGCTGCAAGGAAGAAGTGATACATGTAACAAAGAGATGGTTAGAGAAATGTATTGAGAACTGTATCAACTATTATGTTCGAATTAGCTTAGAACCTTGAGTGGCAACTTTCATAAAAAGACATTATAACTAACCAGGTGGCTAGCAAGGCCACATTGTTTACCAAAACCTTTTTTTAAGCAAAATGTAGTATCAGCGCCATAGATGAATAGAATATTGTAAGCTAAAGTGATGTAAAATAACTTGTGACTGACCACGTCAGTCTGGTAGGCAATGGCTAACAAGAAAGACTATAAAAATTGAGTACTTCCTGTTTCATTCAGACAAAATTCTGTACTTGTACGTTTTTTGCATCCTGATGTACACTAGTAAAGAACCTGAACCTGAACCTCCTGTGTATTGATCTTTTTATTACAGTATTTTTCATTTAACACCAGTTCATTCATCTTTTATGATGCTGTTATCCATGCTGATGTGTTTCTATGTATTAAAGCATCTAAATCACTTTACATCAAATGTAAACAAATAAATAATAATAAATGAAATACCCCGCCTGCTTGTCATCTATGTTAGAGAAGGACGAGCGACAGTGTATATTCTGGTTAGAAACACATGAACTGTTATTCATGATTCAAATGCAAGAAAGCACCTCAGTTACTATGTTATAAAGTAATATATTTTAGTGGCAAGAGAAAACACACACAAACACATACTTACCCTAAGAATGGACATTCATAAAGGGCTGCAATAAAATGTGTGCTGATAGCATTTTTCCTTTTCGGCTTCCTTGGTGCCATCATAGCCACTGACCCACATATATTCTTGATCAGATTTTGAAACTGTAGTGGTTGATCTCTGGCAACCTGAGCAGCTAGCATACTTAGATGCTATTATACTGAGTAACACTGCATACACTTTCTATAGAAGATATTTGCATAACTGTTTACTGCAAAGCACACCCTGATGCCTCTAAACTTCTGAACTTCTAAACTGGGATTTTAGAAACCCAAACAGATTCTTAGTCATATTGTTTTCCTTACATGATGCAGGTGTGTGTGTGTGTGTGTGTGTGTGTGTGTGTGTGTGTGTGTGTGTATAGCTAGGTATATATATATATATATATATATATATATATATATATATATATATATATATACATATACAGATATAGAGATAGATATACACACACACACATACAGGTATTGTGACTCATACATTACCACATACATGTTTTATTTTCTTTAGATGGACGACACAGTAGTACAGCGGTAGTGTTGTCATCTCACAGCAAGAGGTTCTCTGGTTTAATTCTTGGCTGAAGTGCCTTCTGTGCGGAGTCTGCATTCATGTGGGTTTTCTTCGGGTACTCCGGTTTACTCCCACAGTACAAAGACATGCATCTGGAGTGTTTCTCCACAGGCACCCACTGAAAATTGGTTTTATTCCAAGTCGGACTTTTACAGTAAACAAATGTTAAATAAATAAATAAAAATAAATACATCAAGAAATGGGTCCTGGAGGTTAAGCACCAAAGGGCAATGGTCAGCACAAAACAGGTAAAGAAGCAGAAAGCAGACATACAGTAAAAGCCCAACAAATAGGGCTGGGCCTCACATAAGTGAGAGGGAAAACAAGACAGCTAAATGTGTAAATACAACTAGGCAATGGTCGGGGGGGGGGACAACAGAAATGGGATGGCAGACAACACATAGGCAGAAAAAAATAAGTGAAACACTTGCATGAATGTAACCCATCTATTATATCTAAATTGTGCAATCAAAGACATCAACATCCACAGCCACAGTGGGACATTCTTGTGCCCAGCCCAGCATCTAATATACAAATATTCTATATATATATATATATATATATATATATATATATATATATATATATATATATGATATACAACATAGAGTGACTGCACAAAACATAACCAGATCTGACATATGTGCTCAGACATGTACTATTTGCAGTGTGGGACTGATTAGACTTATATGACTAAAGGTTAAATGCTTGCACTGGTATCTATCCAGAGGAAAGCAAATGCAGTCAAAAAAGAAAACAAAAATGCATACTGACATATGTACCATATACAGTACACAGCTGGCCAATTCAACCATATGAAAAATTATGGGCTAGTACAGATTGCCATCATAGCACACAAATATAGACAGGCAAAACAGACTTGTACAGGCATAGATAACATGAGCATCACACAGCTGTCTGTGCAAATTCAGCTAATTATAAAACATCCTCTATGTTCCCTTCTGTACATAATAGCTATCCTAACACATTTGGTGAAATCCCTATTAAATATAATACCTTTCTACTGAGGACTTCAGCTATCCCTCAGTAAACTTGCTGGCCTACACTGCCAATGGTCAGCAGAACTAGCACTTCCTTGACATTAACTTTCTTTCACAAATAAATCTTGCCTTGTTAAATCAGACCATAAATTAGTTATCTCTTCCTTTAAAGCTGCTGGTACTTCCCCTGCAAATACCTCTTTGTTCTGAGACTTCTCAGAAACAAACCTTCTTCAGTTACTTGATAACGTAAATAATTTCCACCGTAATCCTCCTCCCAAAGATCTCATTGATAAAGCTGCTGCCTATGCTTCTGACTTCTAATCCCATTTAAATAGTTGTACTTATAAAGCAGTTCTTTTCTGCAACAAATATAATTAGAAATTTTAAAACATCCCTCGGTGGTGGAATACAAGTATAAATAAATTATATAACAAGAGAAAGAAACTGCTTGATGTTTATAAGAGTCCTCATTCTACCTACCTTAAGAGCACACACATGCAAACTAGTAAAGAGCTTAAGGAAACCATGAGGAAACTTAAACCTGAGTGTGAGCTTAAAATAGCCACTAAAACCAAAACTAACTACAGTCTTTTTTAACTTTGTCAGGTAGCTAAGAAATAGCATGTAATAATGTCTGGAGCTAGTCTGCAATAATACTGCACACTCTGACCCAAAGGAAATAGCTAATATCGTAGATGAAAAAAAATTGTGCAAATTTTACTCCACCCACATATATAGCTATTCACAGATTCCACAAGTCCCAGCCACCACCCTTAATTAATGTGAAATGAGTTCTCTCAACCGTCAGAAAAGATAAGAATATCTCATCCATGGGCTCTGATAATACATCAGATTACCTGATTATCAGTGCCAAATATGGACTATTAGAACTGCTACTTAACCTCTTTAATCTAAACTTCTCCACTGGTTGCATTCCTGAAGCCTAGAAAACTGCCATTACACAAGGGTGCCCAACCCCAGACCCTAGTAACTATAGACCCATTAGTCTTTCTAGCCTCGTATGTAAAGCTATGGAGCACATTATCTCAAACCTCATTAATTTGAACACTGAAAATCTCTTAATTCTGAACCCTGAGCAGCTCAGCTTTGTCAGAGGAAGGTCCTATCTCTTTAACCTCATAAATTTATTAGGAAAAGTAACCAAATCAGCAGAGAATGATTATGCAGTACCTGGCCAAGGCCTTTGACACAATTCCTCATGCAGGCTTTATTAACAGATTTGTAAATCTGAATGCAAATCCTTATGTTGCATGGTGTATAGTTAACTGGTTGTCTGACAGAACCTACGTGGTTAGAGTCACAGGTGCTACTTCTGAAAGCAAAACAGTTACCAGTGGTATACCACAGGGCCCACTGCTGGGCCCTCTCCTGTTTTGGATCAATTTTTCAGACCTTGAGGGCAGCACTCCTGTCTTACAGTCATTTATATTTTCAGATGACTGAAAGCTGGTTATTGTTATTCAATCTCCCACTGCTTCATAACATGGGTTAGACCATGTTAACAATTGGTGCAAGGATAATGGTCTCAAATGAAATGTAAAAAATGTTCACATACCATATAGGCAACACTCCATTTCAATCAGACACTGTTGTAAGGGTTCTAGGCAGTATTGTTAATAATTCCTTATTGTTTAACCATCATGTCTCCACAGTAGTTCAGAAAGCCTTCTACCTGGCTGATCTAATTTTCAAAGGCATCCCTACTACATACAAAGAAAGTCTTAATTCCCTTTTACTCATGTCTCATCAGACCTATTATTGAATTTGATGCACCTCTTAGAATGTATTTGTCTATGCTTATCACACAAAATGAGAAACCTCAGAAATTCATAAGTAAAAAGATCAGTGTCCTCAAAAATCTCAGTTATTAAGATAAACTGGCAGCCCTCTCCCTGTACTCATTCTTCAATAGACTCTGTGAAGATCTTCCTCTTGCCTTTTGAACCATGAAAGTCCAGCCCTCTTTGACCTCCTATTCCTTCACAGAAGAAATGGTACCTCAGTGGAGGTAATATGGTGGCCACCCTGTGAACACTGACAAAAACTACAGGAACACGACAATTAAATCAGTGCAACCACAGTCAACTAAGCTCCAAAATGGCTTTAAAGGTTAGCCAAACCACTCACTAACCAGAAGTCTTCAAAAATGGTAAAAAAAAAGAAAACAACAAATAGATAAACATGCAGAAACTGACCTCAGTGTGCAGATGACTTCCCAGACAAAACTCCAATGCAATGATCTGCAAAATCGAGGAGCCATACATTACCAAGGGAACTGTCAAAATGGCAAATGAAACTGATATCATGGACTTGGAAATATCTAAATCAAAATTGTCTTCTATATCCACTCCAGAAAAGGAAATTATTTCCAAATGACTGAGAACTACCAGACAACCGTAAGGCCAAAAGGACATAAGTAAACCAAAAATGGAGCATTTCCCAGACTTGGAAGACTTCAAAACAGTGCTACAACCATTACAATTAATGATTCAACAACTATCAGACCAACTGCAAACTTCTGGTAACACAATGAACTGTATAGCAGACAGAGTAGAAATAACAGAAACTAAAACACTAGAAAATGAAATAAAAATCAACCAGATATTAGAAACATCACAATCTAATACTAAAACTATTTGGGAACTGCAACAAAAAATCCTAAGCCTATATGCAGGAAGCAGAAGAAACAACATTTTGGTAAGAGGAATACCCAAAAAATAAGAACAGTCAAAATTAACTGAAGTTTTACATCAACTTATTGGCTGCCTCCAAGAAAACCAGGCCAAATCCAACCAGAGCATTACTGAGAGAGCACATCATGCACTAAGCACACCATGGTTACAGGATAAACTGAGACAGGTAAACATGAGAGTCTTAACTTACCAAGATACCTTTAAAATCTTATTGGCTGGCAAAATGAAAAAAGCACTGACATGGAACAGGAACAAAATTACTTTTGCCCAGGATATGCCATGCCAAATTAAACAGGATCAACAGAGACTGTCACCAGTTAATGCATTTTTGATTGCGAGGGAGATCCAGTTTCAGATGAGATACCCCTCTACTCTACTTTGGTATTCCAGGAGAAAGGAAATAAATACTTTCTGGAGCCATTTAAAGATCAAAACAAGCCTTCATAAATGCTTTGAGCAAAATACTTGAATGAAGTCTGACTGTTGAACCATTATAAGAAGACCTTATACCAAATATTAATGGACATACTGGCAATGGTGGAAAACAAACTGTTTTAATCAAAGAAATGTAAATTTGGGACAAAACAAAATAATGTAAGTAATGTGTTTTGTATTTCAATATTATTTGTGCTGGTTTTACACTCTAAATGACTGTGTGGTCACCAGGGTTATGTTTATATATAACAGTGTTTTTACACTGCAATTTCTTCCATTTTTCATGGGGGGGGGGTCCCTATGAAAGTGCTCTCATGTACCAGAATTATTTTTTCTATGTGAAAGTTCGCATTAAGTTGGTCTTGAATGGAATCTTCCTGTTAACAGCATTATTTGATGTCCGCATATTGAATATCAGTGGAACCAAATTACTGTATGTTTGGGATAAAATAATATATGTAATGTGGTTTGCATTTCAAAACTATCTGTGCTGGTTTCACACTCTAATCAGCCATGTGGTTGCCGGAGCTCTGTTTATATATAACACTGTTTCTACAGTGCACATTCTTTTATTATTCATGGGGGGGTCCCATGTAAAAATGCTCTGTGTACCAGAGCTATTTGTTTCTATGTGAAAGTTAGCATTAAGTTGGTCTTAAAGGGAGTCTATCTATTAACAGCATTATCTGATGATTGCATACTGAATATCAGCGAATATATCATAAAACATGATTTCCAAAATTTGCCAACAAATATTTGTACCTTTGTGACAAATTATGAGTATAATTTCAAATGTGCTTTGCATTAGAGTTGTGACTGCTGACATAACATTTTTAATAGTCAAGAGGTCTCTTGGGCCCTGTATATACTCATCAGAGTTTATGCAGTGTACTTTTTGCCATTTTACCATATTAAAGTACTTGCAAAGTATTCTCATGTCTTGGAGCTATTTTCTATTAGAATGAAAACATTAAAGCTGGTCCTTGCTTTCAAACTGCATATGTCTTTATCATTTATAAAATACTGTTACTGATTTTATCATTCAGATAAAAAAAAAAAACAACAGGTTAAATGTTCTCTGTTCTACTAAAAAGATTTGTATATTTGTTTATAGTCAACCTGTTTAAATTTCAGTATTTGCCCGATAAGTATCCTTACTGCCTTTTCTATATATTACAAGTTAACATTTCATAATGGGGTTACACAACTTGTTTTTGCGGACTTTTTGGAGTAGTCATGCTATTTTTGATCTACTTAAAAATGTTTTTTATATTAGACTTCAAGGTAAATATATTGAGAAATGAAGAACATACATGGATGCAAGAATATGATGTTATTTACTTATATGGTTCTTAATTCATTGTTAGATTATTCTCTTTCTGGCTCTTTTGGAGTGTGGTTAGGCACAGCATGGCAGCAGGAAGAGCAGAGTGCAAGGTGTCATTTTTTTAGATTTAAACGTATGTGGTAAAACTTGTTCTTATGGTCTCTTAAAATGCTATTTCGTCATCCATTGGTACAATTTTAATGTGAATGTTAATGTGGACAACTGATTCATGGAATGTGAAAGGTATACAAATGAAACAGAAAATAAGCTATTCTTTTCAACTGGCATTTAAATCAAAGACTGAAATAATATTTGCTCAATAGATTCACATGATGTCAGGTCAATGGACTCAAGAGTTGGGTAAAAAATGGATAGGGGCTATAATTGAATCATGTACTAAATCAGACAGCACAGGGATAGCAATTATTCTCAAAAAATCTTTAAAGGGTAATATAATACATTATAACTCAGATGAGGAAGAGAGATGATGCTATGTAGTGTTAAAGAACTCACTTCTTGACAAACCTGTACTATTAGTGAAGTTATATGTACCCTGTACTAAACAACATGAGTTTATAATGTCAATTTATAGAATTATAAGCCAACTTCCTAATTATTATTATATTTTAGCAGGAGGTTGGAATGCAATTGGTGATCCTACATCTAACAAAACTAGTAGAAGTAAATCATATAATAAGCATGCTTCACCAGCAATATCTGACTTAAAAATAGATTTTAATTTATTTGACCCCTTCAACTTTCAGAAAAGAAATTAAGTATTGGAGAAATGTACTTTCTAGCCACATTGCTATAAAACTTGTACGAGGCTGGACTTCTTCTTAATCTCAGAAATAATTTTGAGATCTAACATTGACTTCTACAGTGAACCATGTTTTTTTTTTTACCATTCTAGAATTACATAAAATACCATTAAGAAAGACTATAACTGGACTCTTAACCCTTACTACTCCAGATGATATTGTTATGGCAATTAATGAGGTACTTGATAAGCTTACAAACATCCCTCCTAGTTCTCATATCCATTTTGATATACATTGGGCTGCTACTAAGGCCCAGATTAGGGGCATACTTATTTCACCTAACCAATCAGATTTATTTAGGGTAGATAAACCTGTGACCATACGCTAGCTCTGGACATCCTGATTTCTCTGTCTAGTCAAAATAACAATTAGATATTTGCACTTGCTTTTGATGCTTCCAACTCTTTTGAAAGTTTCAACCTAGATTTTCTTTTTTCAATAATGCCACATTTTGGTCTACTGCAAACTTTTATTAACTCAATTAAAATTCTTTATACAAATGCACACATCTTTATATACTAACAAAACTACTTCTCCTCCAATAAAAATTATTAATGGAACAAGACAAGGATTCCCATTATCCTCGTATTTATTTAATATTTATATACAACCACTTTTTCTTCTTATAGTTTAAAGAACTTTTCACTATCTTCCTATAATAAATAATATAAAGCTTACACTAACAGCCTTTGCTGATGACTGAAATTTTACTTTACTTTGCCTAGTACTGATCTACCAAAAATTCAGCATTCCATTACATTTTTTAAATGTTCTAATTACAAACTTAACATGAATAAATCATCTATTTTTCCTTTAAACCCAAACTATAACTGAATTAATTATTTTCCAGAGTTCAGAATTAAGTTAAATGCCACTTTGAAATATTTGGGTATTTTTTTTGTCATGACCCAAAAAAAGTTTTACCAAACTAATTTAACAAAACTTTGGACAATGATTGAACAGGATATCCTCAGAATGAACAAATTAAAATTCTCTTTATTGTCATAGGTGGCTATTATCAAAATGAATATACTACCTGGATTACTGTTTCAGTTTAATGCAACTAATATAATAATATCTATTTTTTTTTTCAAAACCCTAAATGTAAATCTTACTAAATTTCTTTGGGAACCCAAACTGATCCATATTAGCTATCAAAATTTCACTTATCTCAAAAAGATTGGTGGTTTAGGTCTCCCATATTTTAAACTCTATTATGACATAATAAATGCTAGTAGAATTATAGCACTCTCTGATTATTGTCCAACTAAAACAAAATGGAGCCCTATTTGGGTAAAATATGGTATATTCTACTAAATGGTTCCAAAATTAACCCTAAGGCTCTACCCTTCCTCAATAAAGAAAATATGGGTATAATCATATTATGAGCTGCCTAAAAATATAACTATATTGCAAAATATAATTGAATCACTAAATCGAACAAGTCTTTTTTTTCCTCAATCCAAATCTTAAATTAAATAACTCTATGTTAAACATGAACAATTACCCCTTAATCAGAGAAATTAATTTATTAGATATTTATTATTATAAAAAAAACCTCTCTACTAATGATCTCAGAATTGCATTATACCTTCCTAAAAGCTATTGAATTATACTAAGACAAATGACATCAAACCTATTAGAAGACCCAAAGAGAGATGATAACAATATAAATTTCTGTAAGGAGTTATGGAATATGTTTACACTTAAAATGAAATGCTAACAAATACAGTACATATAAATGAATCACAGCTATTAAATATCAAGCTTCTATTCTATACTCTGACTATTGGTCCAAATGCAACCTGTAATTCAAAATAACTAAAAAAACGCAATCAATTCAGCTATCTTTAAAACTAATCCCTTTTAAGAAAAACTCATGTATACCCAGCTCATGACAGTTAATAATGCTTATCTAATTCCTGTCAAATTCAATAAATATTATTCCACATCTTCTCCAAAATGTCTATACTGTGAAGATCAAAGAGCTAACATTCTGTATATATTTTGGAGTTGTAAATGTTCATATAAGTTATGATGCTCATTAAGGGCCAGACAAATAGAAATAGGGTAGGAAAAGACTACTGTTTCTTGGGAGTTTGTTATTTCATCCACCCCCCCCCCCCCCATGGGACTAACTAAACAAAAACTACATATCTTAATTACTGATGAAGCTATATATCTCAAAAAACTGGCTTGACAGATCAAATGCATCATGAGATGGCTTTAAACATTTGGCGATTAAATATATAATGGCTCATAAACTAATAGTTAGCAACCAAAGCAAATGGTCTTATTACGCACAGTTGTAGAAAACACGTTGTGACCACATACTCCAATAATTTTGACTTGACGCATCTACATGCTAAGCTGTGTTTAACAAAGAGAAGATTTATTATTAAAGTCTTGTTTGTTTTTTCTGTCATTTTTATATCTGAGACCAGATCTGATAGACTAGAGACCATTTGCCTGCAGAAGTCAAAAAGCAAGACTTCTGAGAATTTTAAAAGGGCCATTAAGGAATATCTCCTCACAGAATCCTCATGCAACTGCTACTGTGATAATGGTTCATACCTTCAACATGTGCATGTAATTGTGAAAGAACAACATTTATCTAATATATCTAATGATAAACTATTCTTCACACTGTACATACTGGAACAATTCACTTGTGCTTCTTATCATGTCATATATATGTACTTTACTTTGTTATTAACAAAGTCTCTGCAAATATTGGTAAGTTATCTCACTCTCACTGTAATGTCACAAGTTTTTATTGTACTATATTAATGTCCTTGTAAAATTTCTCATTATGTAAATCAACTGTGTGTCACTCTATATGCCCGGGTCATGACTGAAAAGAGGCAATAGACCAGTTCACCTGCTCAGTCAACAACTTGTAATAATTAACTACTTAATTAATAAAGACACCTTAATCATATGAGTCACATGGTGCATGTAACTTACATGCACATAGGATCCTCAACAGTGTGATAACCATCTTGTTCAGGATGTTGATCAACATCCTCACAAAGGCTTCCTCCACTGCACTGCACATCTCCTAAAAAAGATTATTGGTAGTTTGTAGTGGGCCAACAGGATCTTGTATGAAAAGCTCACCCTATGAACTCCTTCCATGTGGAGACAGTGGTTCATCCAGTGATATGCTGGTATTCTGTGTCCAAGAACAGACCCCACCCAAATCCCACAATTCATGTGATGCCTCCGTAGTGATACACATATACAGACAGGTCAGCACTTGGCTCAAAGAACAATCATAATGGCAACAGGTGGGCAGCAGTATTAAATGAGATGCACTGATGACATACCAGATGATGCATCCATTGACAATATAGAACAATGTATGCATTCTCTGCTCCATGCCTGTAACAAAACTAAACTGTAATCAGAGATCACATAAATAAATATACAGTTAGAAATATATACATTACACACTTCACCTATCAACATGAAGGCAGTACTAGCACTGCACAGCAAAGCTACAGAAGCATTTTATTTACTGCATTCCAACAGGTCTTGGTACAGAGGATCACCCCCCCCCCACACACACACACACAGACACACACACACACACACACACACACACACACACACACACGCACACAATGCACTAGCTGTTCACAACATCATTACACAATGTCCATGGTTATGCTAACCTATGAGCATCCCTTATCAGCAATGACCTAAAATAGAAAACAGCTCAGATACAGCAGTATATCACAGATCACTTTGGACAAGGAATACGTACAACAGCCACTCTCAAACATATGTGCAAAGGCATTAGCAGCCAACATATTACTGCCCACTTTCTACAGTATGTGCCTCTTATATATCCAAACAAATGCTCCATTTATATGACTACTCATCACCAGCCAGGGAAAAGGTGAAAGCAATTTGTCTATCTCAACAGGAACAAAATACACAGGCAAGGGTAATTCACTACTGATATACACAAGTATCAACCTTAAAATGTAAAAATCTACAGAAAATCTCAATCTTTATATCTATCCATATCATTATATTGATCTATCTATCTATCTAAACACAAATGGTGCAAATGTTTCTGCACTGCTGCACAGATACAAGAATGATATCCAGACACAAACAAACTCAGCATTCTAAATAATGTCCAAAAATGTAGGTTTTATTAAGTAAATGGCTTCTATCACTCACAAAACAGTTTCACTAATCATGCTTCATCAGTGTGGTCGAAGATCTGTAATATATATAGATATAGATATATAGATAGATACTTATAGATCTATAGATATATAGATAGATAAATAGGTTCATAGGTGTTTACTAGGCTAATGACCACAAGGGCCTTTTTAAGCCTAGCTATGCATCCCAAATCTCTGACACACCTGATAAATATAAGCAGGGGCCTGGGAGATGAACCATTTGCAGGTTGCCTGTGTCCATTAGTGACATAGGTGCCAAGCCAGGGATAAATTTCCTGTTCCTGATCCTATTGTCCAGGTCGCACTTGAATTGGGTTAGGGAGGAACTCTGATTCACATGGATGAGAAGCCTGTTCAAGAGATGGGGGAGTCTGTGGGATACATACCTGTCTCTCCAGCAGGTCCTATTTATATCACAGGCAAGGTTTAAGTCTTTAGAATGGGTAATTCTGGTGCAGTTTGTTTTGCTGATATGCAGGAGGTCCATCCAGGTGGAGTGTGACAATGCCCTGTATGTCAGGCATATATCTCCCCCCTCAAAAGCCTGTAGGAGACAGAATACAGGGATAGAACTTGAGGCGGTCTGCATTGGACATATTACTTATGCCCTGTATTCTTTTAGTGAGGAACCTCTGTGGAAATTCCAGTTGTTGGATATGCCTAGTTAGGTACATACCAAAGGGGCATTGTACTCAATGATAGGTCTGATGAATGCTGAATACAGTGGAACAATGACTCTCTTGAACCTAGATGCCATACCTTTGTTTATAAGTTGCGCAACATAGAATGATTTCTTCACTACTGTAGACATGTGATGGCCAAAGGCTAGATTACTATCTATGTGTGTCCCTAAGTCCCTAACTACTGGGTCAGCTCTAAGGGGTGTGTTGTCAATATGATAGTTACCAGGGGTGGATGACTTCCCAAAGGATACTATTATGCATTTCCTCGCATTTAGTTTTAGTCCATGGCTCTGACATCAGTTGTTTGTCTGTGTCAGCCCCTCCTGGAGAACATTTGTGTCAGTGTGGGATTCAATGACAGCTCCTGATTTGCAATCATCTGCAAATTTAGTCAGCCAGAGACCACTAACATTGGCCTTGACTTCAGAGAAGTAAATGCCAAAAAGGAAATAGATTAACAGATAAGTTTAGTACATATATAAATGGTAACATGGCCACAGAGTTAAACCTCCAATGTAGTACAGGCCTAAGGACAATCCATATACTGCATAGGTACAGATGTTACACAGATGAGTGAAGCATACAGAAACCTGTCTGTGCAAAAAATACCCATGGTGGAAAGGGTAGCATCATGCAGAGATAGAGAAAGATATCAGAGTGTAAACAAATGATAGGAAAGGTCACGCTTTCTGAAACCAGGTGATGGCTCTGCTGTGAGCTGCTGTCACTAATGGTGTAGGTCTCCAGGTTTCTCTTGTTGAGGTCATTGATGGTAGACTTCTACTTCAGTCCACTGTATCCCTTTTCACCATTGGAGGTCAATGGGCTAGATCTTCCTAAGCATCTTTGTCATGAAATGGGCTCCTTTGTGGTCCATGTATACAATGCCACTCATTCCTTAGATGTGCACATGAACCACCCATATCTTAGGATCTATTTATCATGCCATGCAGTGCTCAGATATATGCAGTTTGTCTGGTAATGCCAACAGGCCTCAATACAGACAATTCTCTAAGAATGAATAAAATGCTGGAGTTATGAACATTGCTTTAAATGAATGTTTCACCAACCATATGACAGATAAACAGTTCACATAAAGCTACAGTATGCCAAACCTCTGTCGCCAATGACCTTTGCAGTATTCCCATAATTCTGTGTGGAGTTTTGCACATATCCCATATGAGCTTTGTAGCATGCTGTACAGAGAAGACTGCCCACCCCAAACCTGGATTCTAGGATATTAAAAGTCATCAAGGCTTATTAATAAGATAAGGTGTAATGAAACCTCTAAATAGATGGGTACTCACTGAGATACGTTTTTTGCCGTAACTGTGTTGCAAGCTTTGTGAAAGTGGGCTTTAGTTATTTGTACACTGTCTCTGTGCAAGATACGTATAGTGGCAATATACCTGTTTGCTACCTGCTTGACATTGTTTTTTGAACACAGCCAGTGTTCACTTCAGTATCAGTGAACTGCAGAAGCACTGCAGCAATATGGTTCATTGTATGTTCACTAATTTCATAGAAGATTGCAGCCGTCTGCCAAATTGCAACTACAAGTTTCAAAAAATGCTTCACCTGTGAAGTGCGCCTGTTTGTATTGTAAAAAATATGTACATGTGAACCTGGCTGTTAGGAATGACTACCTATATGTCATGGTTTACATTTAACATAAATAATGGGTAATAACATTACAGATAATGGATGGATGGGAATATCTGTTAGTAGATCTGACATATTTCTGAAGCAAATAGTTTAAAATGTACATCTGTATGCCTTGCATGTCAATGCTATGCATGTTTTGTGCACCTGTGTTTTCATTAAGCTCTGGTTCATTATTACTGTCTTTTATCATGTCTCTGGAACTTTATTTTTACTTATGTTACTAACCTCTTGCAAACATGTTGCATTCTAAGCTAAAGCAGCTATCAGATTGCATCATGGCAACTGTATCATGTCCTGGAATGAGGTTTTTTCTTGAGGCACCATGCTAATTTGTATGGTTTTACTTGGGTGAGTTACTGACCATGGCCACAGGCATCAACTTTGGGATGACACTAAGCATAGGATGAATGTGACTGAGGGGTACAGCTGCATGCCCATAGATGCATCATAGAATGCATGAGTGGGTATGGCAAAGTGCCAGAGATATTTATTTGTTAGCTTGCTTGTTTATGTTTCTTTGTTAACCATGGCAGAGCACTGATATCCATTGATTTTTTTTCAGTTTCAGCCCAGGGTTACAAAAAAGTCAGTGACCTGACATCCAGTTTCACAAGATCAAGTATTTAAGCAACAATGAAGTGTTCTGCATACCATGAACGCGACACTTGTTTTAGTGATTTAAAGAGATGTTAAACAACCATAGATAACATAATACAGTATAGAAAACAATACTATTTATGCTATATACAGTCTGCACTCTTTACAGGCAGACTGGAATACAATACTGAATAGTAATGAGAGAAGTTCAGCTGTGGCAAGGAAGAGTTGTGGTATAAAGTGGTTACAGAGGATATAATTGAAAAGATCAAAAGTACAGGAGAGAAAGAGAGAGATGTGTCATAATTCACTTGGATAATTAAACAAGTGGATTACATTACAGTAAATGAACAGGGGACTAGGCTTTACAGCTAAGCATTAGGTGCCATATACTGTTCAGGAAGTGTTTGCATTTTTCATTTACAAACAGTCAATTTTTAAGTTGTAGCCTGAATTTCTGGTAGGAGTCGATGACTTAGTATTAGTGGGAAGAGATTCCAAAACTTTTGGTGCTAGCACTGAAAAAGCATGAGGTGTACTTTGGAGTTTATTGTGGGGAGGTAGTATGGTGAGATAGAATTGGAGAAGGATCTCAGATTGATTATTCAAGGAAGTTCTCTTGGGTATGCCTGCTAATAAAAACAGTAAATTATTTAAGATTGCATAGAATATAGACAGAAAGGTTAAAATAAATATTGATCTGTGTTTGACCAGAAGCCATTTTACCTTTAAAATTTCGCTCTGTCAGTGTTTGCTGTCTTTGTGGGGAGAGGACTACAGCTCTCCAGATATTGTTGACTGCTATTTGAAGTAATGCCTCATTCTTTTTGGATGCAGCAGCAATCAAACGGAGTCCATATTCTCACTACAGAGGAAGGACTCCTTTCCTATTGTAAGTATTCTGGCCATGGAGAGGAATTGGGAAAATGTCTTGGGCAAGAAATGCAATTTTAACATTAGTGGACTGGATCCAACCAACTTCCAAGATATTTATATTGTTGCACTATTTCAGTTACTTCCTCTTTATCACAGAGAATCCTGCAGTTTTTAAGAGCTGTGGTTAAATTATGAGTAATCCCAAATAACACAGATTTGGAAGATTTGACATTAAACATGAATCGATGTAAGTAACCAGTCTGAAAGTTGAGAAAGGTCCTGTACTGTTGGCTTTTATAATTGTAGGTGGCTAAAGAGTTACAAGTGTTCTTGCATGGCTAGGGCCCCTAATAACTGGTGCCTAGAGGTGAACTCATTGCAAGCCCCCCACCCACCCACACACACACACACACACACACACACACACACACACACACACACACACACACACACACACATAGGTGATTTTATTTTCATATTCTGTCATATGTCCTTGCATATGTATTCTGAATTATATCACTGAAATGTATGATGTTCTGCAAGATCAGAGGCACACTGCATGTAAATGCATACCTTATTGCATCTATTGTGTGTGTGTGTGTGTGTGTGTATGGAGTCCGGTGCAGAAAGTCACTTTTTCACAAGTGCCATGCATGTTTTTCAGGGTTGTCAGCTGTTGTTTCACCACACACATACACGAGCCAGTGCATTGGTTTCATGTAGATATTATATTACTCTGATACATGTGCATGTTACCTAGCCCTAGTTACAACAACCAGGATGATACATGTATGATACTGAGACATTCCAGCCCACTAGATTTAGAGGTCATATAGTTACAGCATGAATCTGCAGACATTGTTACCAGTGAAAGGAGATTGTGAATGATACTCAGTACAGTCCAGTAACTGTCACAGTACAAGGCTCAGCTACATCACAGAGGTAGCCAGTGGCAGTTGGAGAGACAAGAGATGAAGAAAGAGTTCATGGATGGTGCAGTCCCACGAGCACCTGTTGTAAATACGGACTTCTATGTCAAACTAACTGGCAGCCTTCATGGTGTGTCACATACTCAGACCACCCTACAAGATGTTGCTGATATATACCACACTGAACACATTAGGCCTATGGAAAGGATTATTTTGACTGCATGAGTGTGATCACAGACCACATATGAACTCCCTGTTCAGAAAACATTGAAAATCTTGGCACATGCAGTTTATGACATTACAAATGGGTAACATGCCCATTATAGATGTGAAGAGCTTGTTGTCATGGCCATGTATATGGCGACACTCATCCTCATCTAGAAAGGATGCCACAGTGCAAGCTGTGACCAGCAGTCCCATTGCTTCAGTCAGTTCTAAACCCATGATGCCATTGCTGGGCACCTGATAGTGGTGCTTCATCACTGACATTGGCCCCACTGCCCACCAAATATAGTTCTGCTATGGCCAGTTCTCCCTACGCTAATTTCCCCAGTGGTGAAGATGCCCCCTCATCAAAGGTTCAGGGTTCAGAAATGGCTATCATTGCTTATGTGGTCCCACTGAATTCCCACTATGGCTGTCAACAGTACATTATGTAGACCACCATTATATGGTATGTTACATCCACAATTCATTACAAATGGGTAACATGCCCATTATGGATGTGAAGTGCTTGTTGTCATGGCCATGTATATGGTGACACTCATCCTCATCTAGAAAGGATGCCACAGTGCAAGCTGTGGACAGCAGTCCCATTGCTTCAGTCAGTTCTAAACCCATGATGCCATTGCTGGGCACCTGATAGTGGTGCTTCATCACTGACATTGGCCCCACTGCCCACCAAGTATAGTTCTGCTACGGCCAGTTCTCCCTAAGCTAATTTCCCCAGTGGTGAAGATGCCCCTCATCAAAGGTTCAGGGTTCAGAACTGGCTATCATTGCTTATGTGGTCCCACTGAATTCCCACTATGGCTGTTAACAGTACATTATGTAGACCACCATTATATGGCATGTTACATCCACAATTCTACCACCGTGTCTATATGTGCTTACATATCCTTTGTTCACCCTGATGTCCCTACAGGTGTGGTTCAACCTATTTTATGTCTCTACTGATGTATTTTGTGCACCCTTACTGCTTGTACAAATGCTGTCCAACCTATATGTGTCCATTATGTGTTGTCCTGTGCACGCCCTGATACCTATCCAGATGTGGTACTACTTGGGTGTATCTATACTGGCATGTTCTGTGTGCACCGTGATGTCTGTATATATGCTTTAATATCTGTGTTTGTCAGTATTGTGGTACCTGCATGTATCTTGATGTCTGCACAGGTGTGGTTCTACTTGTGTGCGTTTGTGTTGTGGTTTCCTGTGTGGACTCTGATGCCTATTCTGATGTGTTACTACCTGTGTATGTCAGTGATCCAGTATCCTGTATGCACCTCAATGCCTGTACAGAGGTGTTAGCACCTGGGTGCACCAATTCTGTGGTGTACTGTGTGCATCCTAATGCCTGTATAGATGCTGTACTACCTGTATATGTATGTCTTTGGTGTCCAGTCCATTCCTTATGTCTACACAGATGTATTTGCACCTGTGTGTGCGTATACTGACATTTCCCGAGCATACTCTGATGCCTATTTAGATGTGAAATTACCTGTATGTCTGTGTTGCAGTGTCTTGTATACAATCTGATCCCTGTAGAGATGTGGTACCACCTGTGCTTATCTGTGCTGATGTATACAGTGTGCACCCCAATATCTGCATGTGTGTGTCTATGCTGTGATGTTCTGTGTGCATCCTTTTGCCAGTTCAGATCTGTTAGCACATGTGTATATTAGCACTGTAATGTCCTGTGTGCATCCTTATGTCAGTTCAGATGTGTTAGCACATGTGTATATTGGCACTGTGGTGTCCTGTGTGCATCCTGATGCCCAGATCAAATGTGCTATTACCTGATTATATCAGTGCTGTGGTGCTCTGTGTGCCCCTTAATGTTTGTATTGATTTTGTAGCACCTGTATGTGTCTGTGCTGTGGGTTCCTGTGTGCACCCTGATACCTGTACAGATGTGGCACTACTTGTGTGCCTATACTGACATGTCATGCAAGTACCATGTTGTCTGTACAGATGTGCTAGTACATGTGAATGTAAGTGCTCTGGTGTCCTGTGTGCACCCTGATGGCTGTACAGATGTATTAATACATGGGTGCATCAATGATGCAATGTCCAATGTGCTCCCTGATGCCTCTGAAGATGTGGTACTACCTGTGTATGTCTATGTTGTGACATCCTGTGTGCATCCTAAGGTCCAGACAGATGTGTTAGTGCCTGTGTATATCAATGCTGTGATGTCCTATGTGCACCCTCATGCTAGAACAGACATGTTATTACTGGTACAGTATGTGGTAGTGCTTTGATGTCCATGTGTACACCATGATGCCTGCACAGGTGTATTAGTACTAGGGTTCATCAAAGTGCATCAATGCTGAGATGTCCCATGTGCAACCTGATTCCTGTACAGACATGGCATTACCTGTATATGTTAGTTCTGTGGTGTTCTGCGTGTACCGTGATGCCCAGGCAAATGTGTTAGTATCTCTGTGTGCCAATGCTCTGGTGTCTTGTGTGCACCTTGACATCTACACAGATGTGTTAGTACATGGATGCATGAATTCTGTGGTGTCCTATGTGCACCTTAATGTCTGTACAGATGTTGTACTACCTGTGTATGTCTGTACTATGGTGTCCAGTGTATAACCTTGTATCAGCACAGATATGTTTGCACCTGTGTTTGTCTGTACACACATGTCCTGTGTGCATCCTGATGCCTGTTTAGATGTGGTTCTACATGTGTGTGTCAGTGCTGTGGTATCCTGTGTGCACTTTGATGTCTATTCTAATATGTTTGCACCTGTGTTTTGATGTCCTGTATATCTTGATTTCTACACAGATAAATTAGTTCCTGTGTGTGTGTGTGTGTGTGTGTGTGTGTGTGTGTGTGTGTGTGTGTGTGTGTGTGTGTGTGTGTGTGTGTGTGTGAGTGCTATGGTGTCCTATATGCACCGTGATGCCTGTTTGGATGTGGTACTGTGTGTGTGTGTGTGTGTGTGTGTGTGTGTGTGTGTGTGTGTGTGTGTGTGTGTGTGTGTGTGTGTGTGTGACTATAGCCTCTGACAGCACATTTGCTTGTATTGGATGTAGCCTTATGACTTGCATTGGGTTATACTGCCAAAGTCTGCCAGCCTCTTGCATATAGGTGTTCTTCCTCCTACAATTCCTGAATGCTATCTGGCTGTTTACCCCATGGTTAGTTAGATTCAGGCATCCCATTTCCCTTGGAGTAAGCTTCCTACCATACAGACTGAAAGGCAACTGAGCTTGGGTGTTGTTACTCGTTGAAGGATTGGAGACATAATGATAATCTGGGATGTTTTCTCAGACATATCTGCAGAGCATCTCTGCTGTGTCTACATATCTGAATTGGAACTTCAGCAGTCCAAACACTTAGAAACATTCATACTTAGCCTTTGAGCTTTGGTTTATACTTCTTTACCAGGTGACTCAGGTGTGTATATATATTTATTATTATTAGCTAGTGTTTCAAGATGTAACCATAGTCTCTTGTAAAACACAAACATATGTTTTGGTTATTGCTATATTGTCCTTCTTTTACACTAGATACACTGGTATGTATATGCATGGCATGGTACTCATCTACTAGGTGTCAATCAGGAATGCCTTTTGTGATGAGCCTATACTGCAGGGCACAGGTTTTCCATACTGCAGGCACAGGTTTTCCATACCTAGCAGTGACCAGCAGGATGTATCCATGCACTGCACACATGGTTTGGAAGTTGACTGAACCTCATCTCTTCCAGTCCAGGTACCTCTATTCATCTTCACCAGAGGTTAGGGCAACTTTATTGTGATGTTTGTACTTAATGGCTATAAGTATGAGGGGAGGTGTTGGGTTTCATAGAAGTATTTCATGGTGACATGGTGCTCGGCTGGTGTTTCTGGGAACATTATGTAGTTCCCAGCCTAATGATTTATGACAGCCAATATCTTGTTCAAAATGCAAGACTGTGAAATTGTGGATTCCCCTACCGTGTTGCTCAGTTACCATTATAATATGCCAGATATAAGTATGTCTTGTGATATGCAAACCATTGTCTCAACTGGGATAAGCTTACTCATAGACTGCATGGAATTATCTCTTGTGCATATAGCTCACACACTGCCAGAAGAAGTTTTCCATCCATCCAGTACTGTTGATGACCTCCTGATTAGAGTGCTGGTCATTAAGGGTCACAGATGTCACCTAAAGAGGCATTGTTATTGCAGTACATGCAGCAGTGGACACCATCTTCTGTCCCATAAATCATATTCACCTGCCAGGTAACTGCTGCCAGGAATGGAAGTAGTTATTCTTCTCAGGTAGTTACTATGTAGCTGTATATGCTGTTTCTGGCTTCGGTAATTCACCAAATTTCCTTCAATCTTATACGGTGTCTGCACTGTTTTATGGAAACAGAAGCAGTCCACAAACTATCACCTGTGCTTGTACATTTTTTCATTTGCATACCTTTTCTTCAGCAGTCCTTTCAGAGTCAAGGCACATGAAATATCTGAAACTTTGCACTAGCACTTTGCACCCAGTGTAAATTATTTGAAATCTGTCCCATAATCAAGTACACAGTGTATGAAATTTAAATAAGTGAAACCAGATCCTAAATGTCCTGTAAACAAATCAGCAGATGGATAAGCAGAAAATCTGTGTGTTTTTCAGATATTTGATTTAATTCGCACTGATTTAAGTAAACTCACTAGGACAGTTTATGCAGAAGTGTGTGGAATATGAATAAATATAACATCACCAGCTTACGACGTTATCTCAAAGTTACAACATGCCATATATAATAGAAGAAACTATCAAACGAGATAAACAAAGTGACTACATAAAACAATAAAAAACAATAAACAATAAAAATCTCAACTTCTTGTACAGGTTTTATTTTCTCTTGAGGTTTTTATTGTTTTATACCATATATAATATTTCACCTGATGGACGACATGATTATCATTTCACTAATTATAACTTCACCATCTTACGATGTTATCTCAAAGTTACAACATGTCATATATAATATTTCACGTGATAGATGACATGATTATCATTTCACTTTGCCAAAAATTCTATTTTGTAAACAATAGTCTGAAATCACTTTTTTACCACATATAAAACACAACATGTTTAAATAAAGGATGTAAAAAGGTGCCTGTAAATTTACACAAAGATTTTGGGATGAAGCCTTACTTACAACAAGTACTCTAAGCAAGTAAGTTTTTTGTGCCCTTGGCAATAACAAAGTGATGTTATGGTTGGTTCATTTGCCTTCAAATGTTATATCACAATAACAATACTATATACTGTAACTGACCCTAATATATTATTCAGGTTATTTTTATCTTTTATTTCTAGGGGCTTTTTTAGTTGTCATAATTTTTAATTTAAAATCTCTAAGTTCACCATTTTATGACAGCTAATACATTCTCATTGTTATATGTAACTATTTTTTTTAATTCTTCTGTTTACGTCTTTGCGGAAGAGTGTCATTTCAAAAAAAGCTGAAAGTACAGAACCATTAGGAAATCCAAATTAGGACTGGTTCTGCTCCCTCCATACCAAGAATCATTCAAATAATTGACTTTAAGGAATAATGAGCCCATCAGTTTCACAGTACTTACATATTCAGCAGAGAATAGTTGTAATGCAGCTCTTGTTGGCAAAAGGTTAAGTGAAGCCCTAAAGTCTTAACCTTTCTCACAGAATTTGGGAAATGATTCTTGTAAGTAATGGACATTTTAGGGAAAATTACGTTTTTCTATTCTGTATAGGTTCATAGATGTTTACTAGGCTAACGACCACAAGGACCTTTTTAAGCATAGCCATGCAGTATGCATATATAACAAAGTGCACTAAAGAGAAGGTCAGAGAGTACTACCTTATAAGAATTTAGCTATCATCTTGTCTACTGCATGGCATTCTTATATTATACCATGACCCCCCCATTAATATTCCAAAACGTGCACGCTGATTGGCCAGCGTGCATGTTGTAAATCGACTTATACTAATGGAAAAAGGTCCGGTCGCCCGGACTTTTTCCATTAGTATAAGTCTTTTTTTAAAATACTGTCTCGCTATGTTAAAAGTGTTTAACATAGCGACACAGGTTTAAAAAAGCAACGGAGATCTCCGTTGCTTTTTTTAAAGTCTCGCTATGTTAAACTCCTTTAACATAGCGACACAGTGTAAAAGCAACGGAGATCTTGCTTTCTCCATTGCTTTTTTTTTTTAAACCTGTCTCTCTATGTTAAATGGGTTTAACATAGCGAGACAGCTTTAAAATAAGCAACGGAGATCTCTGTTGCTTATTTTAAACTGCCTCGCTATGTTAAACCCATTTAACATAGCGAGACAGTTTAAAAAGCAACGAAGAAAGCAAGATCTCCATTGCTTTTACTGTTCGCTATGTTAAATGGGTTTAACATAGCGAGACAGCTTTAAAATAAGCAACGGACATCTCCGTTGCTTATTTTAAAGCTGTCTCATATGTTAAACCCATTTAACATAGCGAACAGTAAAAGCAACGGAGATTCTCCGTTGCTTTTGGCACAACTCCGATGTACTGCATAGGCATGTGCAGTAGATCAGAACTGCCGCGGATACCAGACAGCTGCGGAAGGGCAGTAAAGAGGCATTATACAATGCCATTATTTAAGAAAAGTAATTATTTCTTTTCTTAAATAATGTCATAGTATAATAGCAATAACCACTTCTGGGTGTGGGTAATGCAGATTTACCCACGGTTGTCTTTGTTTGGTCCTCGGGCTTCGCCGGGACCAAACCACGCCAACCGTGGGTAAATCCATTACCACAGCGTGGGTTATTGCTATAATAATCCACAGTAAGTATTTTCTAATTAAATATATTTTGCAGCTCCAAGGAACAGAGAGACACACATTCCTATATAATGGCACCTTCTTCTCCTTGGAGGAAGGGGGCAGGCTTATCTTTATTTATAAGGCAGGGCTAATGCAGCTCAGGGTTTTTGTAATGATGTGTAACACTGTGTTGGGGGTATACTATACACAGTGGTACAAAGTAATGGAAGCCCTCTACAAAAACTACATTGGATAATACCTTTTCAAATAATGCTATTGTTGACTTATAAAGTTTAATATAGGCATGGCTGATTATTTTTCCTCTTTTCTGAATGTAATTTTTGAACTTAATATCTTCCAAGATGATCAGTCTACCATATTTACTAAGGTAAACATGTATTCTTTCATTCTACTTTTTGAGCTGTAGGATGAAAAAAGGGTGTTACTTGTAAATTCACACTTAAAACAGAACTATAGCTGCTGCCTACATTTAAAGGGGATACCACGATAGTGATTTCAGAATAATAATTGTACCAGTTTGGCCAAACTAACACGTATACATTATAAAAGTAGATTATGTTGTAATTCTAGTTACTAGTTTAGACGTGGTGTTATGCTGATAAGCTAACATTTGGGACTGGAACAAAGCTGATCGTCGAACCAAGTAAGTAAACTAAACATTTTATCTACAACTTTGTGAGAGGGGTAACCATGTGTTTGTAAAATTGTGGCTTTTTCTCTAAGAAGAAACGTTTCATTTGAGCTCTTAGTATTTGAGAAATCAGAGTTGTTTAAGCAAACCGGTAAAATGCAACAAAAGTTTTTTTAAGCGAAGTAATTTTTATTTAAATTATGCAAGGAAAGCTCAGACAACTTCATCAGTTGTTACGAGTTAATATTGTATAGGTAGGATGACATTATATAAAGGGTTTTTGTTGTACGGTGTTTTCTGGTGGTGGGTTACTGAACCACTCATTTTCGGAACTGGAACCAAACTCATTGTGGAACCAAGTAAGTACTGAGTTTTGTTACCATGCATGCATATTGTTTAAAAAACAGATTTTAGAACACGTCTGGTGTTTATCCTTGAGTGAAGTGTGGATTAGGGTCCAGATTGTTATGTTTGTGTAAAAGGATAAAATTCCTCCTAGAAGCCGATCAGAGCTTTGTTGAGTGTGTTGAGTCGTAAATTAGAAAAACTCCTTGGGCTGCTAGCACCAGCAATGTAAGGGAGAGAAGCCTTGCGCTATGGAGTAAATGTCATTTGTTGGGGGTCGTAAATCATATATATTCCAAATGAACAATATTTCAGAAGGACCAGTTCTGAACATGTAAAGCGCCCTAATACTGATTTAGCAAGCACCAGAAGTTGAAGGCAGTTAGTTGACTTGCTGATACTTCAGTAACTGATTTTTTTTTAATATTTCCTTGTAAAGTCAGTGACCTGAATCCCTCAAGCTCAGAGTCTGGTAACAGTGTGAAACACGTCTCTGAATCTCCTGACAGAATTCCCCATCAAATATTACATGTCAGGACTCTGAAGGATACAGATAACAGTAGACCCCCACCTTATATCCCCCCAAATAAATAATAATGTTTATACATCAGCGGCGCTGCGATTCGTTCTCTTAGTTTTGCCTGAACCCCATAACTGTGTCTGTAGTTAAGACAGACTTGGCCAAGTGCGTGAAAAAGCTTACCTCAACATGCCAGAGGGCATGTGGGAAAGAGGAATTTACTTTCTGTGTGCGTGTGCATGTGTATGGAGGCAAGCAAATATTATTTATTTATACGTCGTGTTTAATGAAATTTTTAAAAAAATGCAGTTTTTACTGCCGGTTGTTGAAGTACCTGAGAGTGCAACAAGAAAAACATAAAGAACATTTCTCTTGCAAGCACTGTCTCTCCACGCTAATAACTAACCGAACCCGCATTACATTTTTAGTTGGGGTCCTACTTAGGGCATCTAAAAAGATTGAAGTCCTGTCAAAAGATAAATGGTAAGTGTGGCCAGACTCAGAAATGTATTACAGGCTCTCATCCTCGGGGACCGAGCTGGACATTGAGCCAGAAATAGCTAACGAAGCTAGAAAAGGACTGATGAAACTTAGGTGAAGCAAAACCAGCGTTTCAGTATCGAGGACAGGCTACAGCAGCTTAGATCTAAACTATCCGTAGGGTTTAGTTAGTAAATTAAAGCCTGTTCCTCACGTTCAGCTGTCTTGGATTTTCAGGTAAGATTATATTGGGCAATTGTTTTCTGAAAATTGGGAAGACAGTGCTGTTTTTAATATGTGTTCTCATTCTGTAGGCTTTTTAAGTAATAGCTAACAATGGCCCCAAGTCTGGCCTTTGCTGGAATGGAAAGGCTTCACAGGCCAGCACCTGTACCTTTTGAACAAATAACAGGCGAACAGATTAAATAAATGTGAGTAAAGAATGTTAGCTAAATGTTTGTAATACTTGTGTAGGAACTGAAGAACTTTTCAAAAACAAACTAGTGATTCGTTTCTTTTCACTGGGGACATGCTAGGACTCCGGTTAATTTGTTTCTTTTTACTGAAGCCGTGAGAGAAGTCCAGATGTATCAGGAGGGGAAGGGACGAGGGCAGCTCTTGCGATTTTAAATGTTAGAACTATTAACTTGAAAAGATGAGAAAATAAGTGACTTCTATCAACACGCGTTTTCTGAAGTGCAATAAATCTAAAACTAATTATTGTCATTATGTATAAAGTAAAATCCATAACCTATTTGCACAAAACTGCCAGTGTTGGGAAGGATTAGCAGGGACAAGAACAAAATATACAGAAAATCAGGCACGTCCTGAAAATCAGAGACAATGGAGAGTTATGGGGTTAGGGTTACCACCTGTCCCACTTTAAAAGGGACAGTCCCTCTTTAGGCAGTTGTGTCCTGTAAAAAAATGTAAAAATGGCAAGTGTCCTGAGATTTTAGGGCAAAATTATTTCCTATATTTTATGTAATAGTTGCATTAAATAGTTATTCTTTATCTGAAACCTAAATGTTATAAGAAACAGAATAAGCAACTAAAATGCTATAAAAATAAGCTTTTATTTAGGCAAAAAGTGAAGTTCTGTCCTTTGAACTGACCGTGGGAATGTTTTGGGCTGCAAAATCTGATGTTTGTACCACAATTGTCCCACTTTGGGCATTTGAAAAGGTGGCAGCACTATTGGGGTACTTGGCATGCAGAGACAAAAGAAAAATGCGTTGGCAAATTTCAGCTAATACGCATTTTCTAATATCACGATGAAAGTTTAAAAAATGTGCGTGTGTTTGTGTGTGTGTGTGTGTTTGTGTGTGCGTGCGTGTGCGTGTGTGTGTGTACAAACGTCTTACAGCTTTAGAGTGCAGACGGAATGACACTTTACTGGTATCGTGTTTCGAAACCTGTAAAAAGTTTAAGAGTGAAGTAGAATACACATAACAACTCCGTCTGTACTCTATTATCAACATCTTTTTTTTTTCAAAACAGGTTTATTGTTTTAACTATCATCAACATCTTGACAGTTAAAATGTCACACTACTTGGATTACTTTAAAACAGGAGTGAGGCAGGTCTCCACTCGAAAGACACATTCAAGTCATGCTCTGTGCAACAGAGGTAATCCTACTTTTCAAACTAGTTTAGGTTAACTAATTCTGAACACTGGTGAAATAAAATCAAATGATTGACCGCTCACACACACCTCACCGCTTTACCCAGAAAAACACATACACAAGCAGGTCTGGGAAAATAGATTGCCATTGTTGTACTTAAAATATAGTGCACTGGGGACTACAGAGCTTAGCTCTGGAACCGGAATCCCAGTAAATACCCACTTGTTAAACAGCTGTGTTACAAAAATACCCATTCAAAGACTGCTGTAGCGTTCATTTTCCATAGTGTTACTTTTGAGTACTGTGTCAAGATGCGATATAATTCCATTTTTAGACCAATAGCATTAGATTTATGTAGAATGTAGGATCTTGCCATTGTTAAACTTCATCGATTGTTTATGTGAGCAAAAGTACATCAACCTTGATCTTTGGAGTAAAAGCAGAAGCATTCAGTTGTTCATTTACGTTGGAGGAACATAATTTATGGCACAGGTCTTTCAGTCCTTCAACTAAAGTGGTAAGGTTAGCAATAAACTAACCAGTGTAGCCTGTGTGTGTGTGTGCGTGCTTGTGTAGGTATATAAACACTGTGTAGTTTGTTTGAGAATGTTAGCTTTATTCTAGTGAAAATAGCCTGATTATTTAGTTATTTACAGTAATAAAATAGTTCGTTGGAAGAATAAAATATCAGATGCAAACGATTGGAATACATACTAATCCTTCATGCAAGCAAATGACAGGGAAAGGTAATAGAGCGGGAAGATGCCTAGAATTCATTCGGACTGCAGGCTAGAGATTACCTTCTCTATCAAGGATTGATATCTGAGTCTAGGCAAAGAGAAAGAAATGGGGGAGGAGGTCCTAAATGAAAAACCAGCACTGAAAGAATTTTTAGTAGACTATAGAACAGAAGCTGCTCTTAAAAATGGGATGATTCATGGAGCATGAAAAATATTGCATGATAACTATAGGAATCAATCAGAGGAGGTTAGAAAGGATTGACAAGAGAGATATCGGATAAGCAATTCACAAATAAATAAATAAATAAAAACAAGAAGATTAAGGATCTTTACTTTGAAGTGCTTGCATAAGTATTTTTATACCGGAAGGAGACTCTAGAAGAATTTTTCCTCAGGTACTTTGCAAATGTTGGAGGTGCGGTGGGAAAGAAAGAGATAAATTGAAACATATGTTTTGGGAGTGTAATGAATTGTTACACTTTAAAAATTCCTTGAGGACTATTCTGTCAGAAGTTCTGGGTAAATAAATTAGTGTAATTAAGGAAATGATTTTTTGAGCTGTGATACAGAATCGGAATTGTAGACATAGTAAGGTCTTGCTGAGTTTAATTCTGGTGGCTGCCAAAAAAACAATTACTAGAATATGGAAATCAAAGTCAAAACCAACCAAACTAGAAGTAATAAATATAATAGCAGATATAAAAAAATGGAAGTGGAATCTTATAAAAGAGTAGGTGCAACCTGCATAGAAAAAATGTGAATTGTGGGAACTGTACATGTAGAATAATGCTTTAGAGGAGGAATGACATTTAAGGGAAGGCAGGGTTTGAATGCTCTATATAATGTGTGGCTGTTAATGACTGTAAAGAAGATTATAAGTTATATATAATGTTTGCAACTGAAAATATGTCACTTTTTCATATATATAAATGCATGATTGCCTATGTCATAAGTGGTAATTCAGTAAAGATGTTCCTTGTTTACAAAAAAAAAAAAAAAAAGAATAATCTATAAATACCACAATGAACCAAGACAGCACATTTTGACCTGGTATTTAGTGAAGACAGTATATTATGGGATCCACAAAAAATGCACCAAGTGCTAATGATCTGAGTAAGCAACTGGATGCGAGCAATAAAAAATGGGGGGGTGGCTGGGTGAATGCTACAAGATTTTGATATCTTAAGTGGTGTTCTACAGTCAGTAGTAGGTCTTTTATTTTTGGTATCTTCGCTGCATGTATAATATTTGGAAGCCACATAGAGATAACCGCTTATGTAGACCTTGACTGTGCATTGTCAATGTAAAATATAATGTAAAGTAACTGAAATTATTTAGTAAAATATATGCAGATGCCTTAAAAAATCTGGATGTCTAGAAACATCACAGGTTCACCTAGTTACATTCAAAAATATCTAAAAGAGTTAAACAGGTAGTGCTCAGGAATGAACTTCTGTTTCAGCATAAACAAATGTTAAAATAAGCTCTTGAAAGAGCTTAATCCTGTAGTCCATGGTTTAATTCCCTAAGCCTTCTATTTGCCTGCTGTGTGACTCCTCTTAACAACTCACTAAACTGTATTCACTGACTGAGTTTGAAAAGGGTCCTTGTGGATCATTGTGCCACTGTGATTTAAAAAAAAAGTGTTTTGGTTCTTAGTTCAAGATCTGTTGACAAAACCTCCAAGATTTAAAAAAGTGTGCTTGACATCTGGGTAAGGTTATTAAAAGGTTCTCAGCTTTGACCGTGTTTCCATTGCTTTGAAAAGGTTAGATAAGGTAGGACAGTTGAGCATGCCTGACCTTGTATACTAGTAGATCATGCAGATATTCTCTTGTGTGAGTCTGTAAGAAAATCATTCCTGAGGTACAAACTATGCAATAAGGAATTGTACAGATATGAATGCTACAGATATTAGCACATACCCAGGGCTCTTGTGAAGCACAAACCTGGTTTGGGCACCTTCCATTTCACAGTATCATTCAAGTCTGCCTTCTGGCCTGACACACTTTTTTAATGGCTTGTACCTGTCCTGGTGTCTTGTACTCAAGATGATTTTTGTTTCTTTTTACTGTATATGTTCCAGTCTCCTATTTCATTTTGTGCTGCATGTAGTTATATAGTGTTCTTCTAGGATAAGACAGCACGATTGCAGACCAGACTGCACACCTAAGATAGCCAACACTTTTGAAGGCTACTAGATGTCATTCTTATCAGTGGTGAGTTGACTGGTAACAACTAGCATACTGAGACAATACATTAGATGCAGTGATAGTACACTGACCGCTGACCATGTCATCACTCTTAATGATCCTAAAGCGCTACAGGTAGCCCCAAAAAGAATATTTGTTTTGGTGCAGTAATGTGATCTCTGTCATCAAAAAGTTATACTAGTCTCCTGCAAACAATATGCCATTCTATATCCTGCAAGCAAAGTTTAAAAAATGAATTTCAAGGAACGAATGACATAGGTATTTGCCAAAGATATGATTTTTAAAGAGGGTAGTTCAAAGTGTCAGTGATTAGCCTCTAAACATAATGAAGTAAATCTGACAACCCAGTAATATTTTACTATTAATACTGTAACACCTAACGCAATGTTATAGTCTGTCAAGTGAAATTATTGTTACAGTAGCATTTATCAGTATGAAGTGACTGGCATTTTTAACAGCTCATATTATTAAGTTGTTAAATATGAAAAATAACTTAATAAAAAGATGCAAGCACAACACAGCACCAAAACTGGATTACTTTATGAATACTCCAACACTTGCATTTTTCATATTTTGCTATTTGTTTCATTTATCTTATGTAACATATTAGTACATTTGAAAAATGCTGCTCTGCAATCTTGGTAAGATAGATGTCGTGTATTACAAAACTTTTGCTCTTTCACTCAGGACGTGCCAGAGTAATAAACTTGAAAAAAAGCTTAAATATATAATCCATAATATACACAGTGACCGTGCTTTGACCTACCAAACACATCAAACTGTCTGCCTTATGCAATAGAAGTTTATACAGTTTTGTATCATGTATGAACATCCTGTTAGAAATTCTTAAACTTACATTTCTATGTCAGTATTTAGTTTGGCATTATGTAACCTCCACCCTCCTTAATATGTTCTTTTTCACCTTGCCTCCCCCAAATTTTTACCATCTGTCATGTCATGGATTCATAATGATGACTAAGGATGTTTTTATCTAAAATCCATTCCACTTTGTTCTTTCATCCTTACTTACAAACTAATGACTTTTCCTTCCTACTCTCCTTCAGTTGTTTTGCTTTATCCATCTTTCACTAAAATTATGCATATACTTTCTGTTGATTCACAAATTTTAAATGTGGCTTGTCTATAATCTGTAGAACTCTCAGATGTACACTGCTTGCCTTTCCCAACTCTA
Organism: Protopterus annectens; assembly: GCF_019279795.1. Taxonomy (NCBI): domain Eukaryota; kingdom Metazoa; phylum Chordata; order Ceratodontiformes; family Protopteridae; genus Protopterus; species Protopterus annectens. Next base: position 215,263,544 of record NC_056750.1, on the reverse strand, counting down.
TTGTTTCTTCTGTTTTTTTTTTTTGGTGGTATTGGGGATCTTCCCGAATCTATTACGTCTGCTGTGGATTTTTGACTTCTTTAAACTTGCCGTGGGTCCACTTTCTACATTTATTCTATTGCAGAGGCTTTGACTCATTTAATCTAATTGCAGCCTTCTGATTCTGCTGATGTGGGTCCTCATGACTATCTTTTTCAGGCATGCTCCCTGCTTTTGGAAAACCTGCTAAGTAGTTTCCCATTTCACTCATCCTGCTGTAAGTCCCTAAATACATTAGATCTGATGGTGGCCCTTCTCCTTTAATTCCTTTGAGTATTAATTCTACTTGGACATCCCTGACCCTGTTAGTCCATGTGGAACACCATGACCATCATACGGCCTAATGATTCAGTCTGACTGATTTACTGTGCTGCACACTCTTGGTACTCTACAGAGTACATTTTTTTCTTTGCATCAGTAAGAAACATTGGGCTTTTTTAGGCTACATTATGTCTACGATTGTCTAAAGTAATACCTCTAACAACAGGTACATAACTTGCTTACAGAGAGTATTACTCCCTTTATCTTACTGTGGGTCCACTGATTACATTAACTCTGTTGGATTTCCTTTACTGTGGGTCCACTGATTACATTAATTCTGTTGGATTTCCTTTACTGTGGGTCCACTGATTACATTAACTATGTTGGATTTCCTTTACTGTGGGTCCACTGATTACATTAATTCTGTTGGATTTCCTTTACTGCGGGTCCACTGATTACATTCATTCTGCTGGATTTCCTTTACTGCAGGTCCACTGATTATATTAATTCTGTTGGATTTCCTAACTCTGTGCATTTTTCTACTCTCAGTCTCACTCACCTGCCTCTGTTAGCCTTTCTAAGTGCCCTCTGACTCCATTAAAGATCGTGTGCAAAGATTTTTTGTAGCTATTCGTTTCTGCTGTAATTATGCTGTCATTAAGTGGGCTTTCTGATTATAAAATAAATAGATTTTGCTTTAGTTATTTCAGTGTAACTATGCCTATTAAGTATATAAATCTTGTATTTGTATTTACCATAGGCTGAGCAGCAGTCCAACTACTTCTATGTCATGTGACGTAGAAGTCTAATGATGTAATTGTTAGGACATAGACTTGGACAATCTGTAGCAGGAGAATAGCCAGAAAATTCCATTCTGTACTCACAAACTCTTTTTGCTGCCAACCAACCCACCTGACATTTAAAAATAGACACATTTTTAAAACTGTTGTCTTCCTAGCTGTTAATAAATATGCATTTCATTATTTTAGTGGCTCACTCTACAACTATTAAAGGTATTGTTTTTTTTTTTTTTTTAGATTAGTAATCCTCTCTGTAAGCAAGTTATGTACCTGTTGTAAGAGGCATTACTTTAGACAATCATAGACATATTTACAAGAAATCTTATTCTGTTCTAAATTGCTCTATAAGACTTGCTAAGATCCCCCCCAACCAAGTGAGTAATCATACAAGAAACCCCAAGACTCAAAAGCCTACCCTACCTGTTGTACTTTTCCGACAGTGCCCAATCCTTTCTGCTTCAGGTGTCACTTTAATTGTTCTGTCATATTAGGTTACACACTTGCATGTACTTTGTAAACACTTCTGTTAGAAACTCAGTAAACAAGTTTTGTCTTTTTTTTTTACTTTTCTTAATTTCATTTAAATGCTCAGTAGTAAATGCGTTATGCCCTCAGTGTATTTAGGCACACGTCACACAGACAACTGCTCTTATTACGCATTATTGTCTTGTTGTAATACGTCATGATATGGAGGCTTGACAGTGTATACCTGCTGTCCCTGTGACTAGTAACTGTTAACTAAACTCTGATGGAGATTTCTCAGTGACCACCAATTACAATAGGCTGTGCCTCTTGAATATACCCAATGGGTTAATTAACTTAATCTTTGATTTCTTTGCCTACAGTGCAATTTCATTTCTTCTAATAAATATTCTAACTAAATTAATGGGTGCGTTATTCGGTTTAGGTCCATTAGGTACAAGTGTCTCTTTCCAGGAACAACATGGGAGCATTAGTTGGCATTAGGGACTTGCTCACAGTTGCAAATTATGTAAGTAGAGATAGACAAAATGGGCACAGGACTGCAGGATTATGCTGTTCTGAAATGCATAATGTTAACTGTCTGTCCCGCACTGTAACACAGTTTAATATGAGAATGATTTGTGTAGCTTTTACAAGTGAAGGTGTATAAAACAGCTAAAATGCAAATGCATCAGCATTTAGTTGTACACCTTTAAAGGCCACTTCATTCTACGGAGTATGTGTACCGTTTATGTAAATATGAGTAGTACAGTAACGAGACATAACTGATATATATCATTTCAAATTCAAATAGTGGATAACAATAATTATGGAGAAATGTGGTTGCCCCGAATGTCACCCTGCAGTTCAGTTAAATAATACAAAAAGACTGATGAGAGGCTATATGTGTGTTAGGAATGACAGTAACCGTTGCTTATTAAGTATAACTGAATCATCTGTAGAGTGATTTCTCTTGATAATATTTTATGAACAGATATGTTACAGGAGTCATAAAATAATTTTTTTTACTGGAGGTAATGTTTTGCATTCTGATAGATATACCTTCCCTCTTACTTGACTTTTTATGTAATACAGGATAGCTTTGTCTGCAGAGGTAGCAGCTCTGTTATGACTCTATACTTCTATACAATGCATAAGCTGCACCCAAACTTTTGAAACACAGAGAAACAATAACATGAGTATATGCTCAATTTGGGGACAATAAATAGGAAAATAAAATATTATTTTACCAAAGATTAGCGATTACATGAAGGGTAGGAAATTGATGGTGATTTTCACATGAGTCGGGCTGCTGATAATCACACCCTTGAAAATAATTGCAACAAGATGGACCTAGAATATCAATGAGTGTACATTGTGATATATACCTCCTTACTCTCCCTTCTTCACTTCCTTACGGCTATATAATTTTCTTCCCTGATTTTTCTCTTTAAATATACCACAAGCCAGTTTTTTTGTTACTTCATATTGCAATTCCTATTTGTATTAGACTAACTTACCTTTAATTTCTCTGCAACCTGTCTAAAATTTGTCTAAATATTAAATTATTGTCATATACCTTGTATCAATTCTTAACCAGTGTTTTTATATGTCTAATTTGTTATAATTATTTAAACTGCAGATTTTTTTACTTTATTTTTGAAGATGGTAAAATTATTGTTGTTAAAATGTTTTGTAATAATTTGGAGCTTTTCTCCTCGGGCCTCCACTGAAAATGGGGTTCTACCCAGTCGGACTTTCTCAGTAAATAAATATCAATAAACAAACAAATAAATAAATAAGAAACAGCAACAGGGAATGGCAACAGTTGAAACACATGCAACATGTCTGCTGCAAACTGTATTACTATTGATATAATGGATGAGGTTATAGAGTGAACCACAGAAAGCATCACAACCCACTATAAGTTAAATAAAGAATCAGTAGGCAGTTAAAGATCCTATTTACCCATATTGTTACAGAAAGACATTTGATTCATTTGTACCTGTTCATCTTTAGCTTTGTAACTGTATTGTTTATTCTACAGAAAATTTCTCCCTTAGGCTCCATTGAAAATTAACTATGCCAAGTTGAACTATACCAATTAACAAGCACACAAAATAAATAAATAAACATGCAAACATTTATACGACTGTTATCATATGTAGTTTCATAGGACCATAAGAAATACAAGGCAAGTGATCCTAGTGACCATTAACACTTATCCATTACCTGCTCTTAAACCTTACCTCTCTTTTCAAGGAATACTAGGCCAGTCAAGCCGGGAGTGAATTTGTAAATGCCCATCCAGTCTTATAGTTGATGTTTGAAGGAATATAATGTAGCCAGGTACATCCCAAATGGTACATTCTCTTCTATGATTGGCCTAAATAATGCAGAATATAAGGGGGAAAACTTCTTTAGAGCTGGATAATATGCCTTTAGTGTTTGTGTGCTAAGTAGAAGGACTTCGTGACCACCACATCAGCATGTGTAGATCCTGTCTAGAACCATGTTTCTGTGATACACATACAGATCATTCAGGTTCAAGGTTGGAGATTGAGCAGACCCACTTTGATATGATTTTGTGATTGATTCTTTTTTTTTTTTTTTGCGAGGTTAAGTTGGGACATTCATTAGCTGGACTATACCTAAAAAGGCACTCTACATACAGTGAAGGCTTTAGGCAGCATACAGAAGCCTTGGAAAGAGAGGTGCAAGCCATCCTTAGCAAAGCAAGTAGGGCTATGCAGCATCACAGTCTAGGATGACACACACTGGGTGCTCCTGGAATGTACCAGGTGTTTAGTCAATTGTTGAGATCAATTATCTAGTCTTTGTACTTTGGCATCACTCTTGGAGAAGGTAGGATTCTGTTCAAGATGAAGATCTAACCTGTATTTGTGACATACATGCAGAGTTTAGACATGTATTACTGCAATTTCCCTTAAGTTTCTGTGCAGCATGATATCCCACACACACACACACACATACATGGACCACCACAATGTAGTACTTGTATTTGTTAGGTATAAGGGCTCTTGAGATGTCAGAAATCATGCCAGTGGAACAACAACTCACCATCACCCCGTTGTTGTCCAGCCTAGTGAGGGTTAAATCAGAGACAGTGTCTGACTATGGAGTCACCGATGATTAGGATATTTCTATCTGAAGTATTATTAGGAGTTGAGATGATATGTCCATGTGACTGTTTATTGTGGCTTCATCAGTGGTTGACACGGTATGTGGGTTACAGTGAGACCTAGTTCTAATGGGGATGTTTTACCGTCTCAGCATAAGATAATTTAGTGTGTGTATTTGAGTGGGGTATTGTAAAACTGTGTTGCTCAAAGACCGTGTTTTTTTTTTTTGTAAGAAAGTTGCTTCCATGCTATTTAAGTACTTGCATCACTTACAGATAGAATTTGTTTTGCTGAGTAAGAGTTTATTATCTGTGAGCATCAGGCAGTTGCTACACTGTCTGGGGAAATCAAGTGCTATGAGGTTGGCAACAGAGGGAAGACAAGCTGCTTGCCCAAAATTTTAGTCCAGAGACTCCATCTGTCTTATGGCTGCTGAGTGGTCTAATTATAATGCAACAATTATGTAAATGGGTACAGATTTCCTTTTAGAAATTAGACAAAAATATACATATATTTGTTTACACAAAAGTAAATAAATTAGCAAATTAATTTGAGCTAATAGTTATGGACTCCTTCATAAAGCTCAGGATAAATAACACAGAGAATTACAATCAGGTCTGCAATCATAACCATCTTATTATGTATTCAAGACAAGGATACCAAAAAAATTATTTCAAGAGTGAAGTTCAGGAGATGAATCTAGGCATCCATATTTAGAATAGGTCTATATTACATAGTCGAAGATCCGTAACTTCGACTACCATATGTACAAACACATATGTCCAAAGTTGCAGAACTTTGACTATGTATAAAAATAAAAAAAAAAGAAAAACAAAATAAAAGGTTATATGCAGGGGTCAAGACCCCCTGCACCCCCACACCCCCGCTCTTTAAATATACCAACTCTGAGGTCGCACTACAGTGCAGTAAAGGGAAAATGTCAATTACTGCACTGTTTTACGACGTCGGAGTTGGTATATTTAAACAGTGGGGGGTGCAGTGGGTGTTGTCCCCCTGCTTACAACCCTCAGGTATGTTCTTTATTTATTTATTTATTTTTTTTTTTTCAACCAAGGTGTGACAACTTCAAACTTATGGTTTCGACCATATCACGTTCGAAGTTATCATACTTCGACTATGTAATATAGACCCATTTAGAACACATCATAAAAGGTTGTGATTGGTGACCTGTACATAATTCTTTGTAATGCGTGGAGCTCTATCTGGTCCATGTACTACAAGTTAAAGAAAACAAAATGTGTAAAAGTGTAAAGTGTTTTACTGGCATTGTAAGCCATTAAAGCACTTAGCACCTCCAAAAGGAAGCAGCATATCTCTCAGCTTCTTTGCGTAAGAATTTTAGACAAATCCAAAAATGTTAATTTTTTGGAGGGGCAAACGATCAAAACCAGACATAATTTTTTTAAATATTATTTTTATTCACTTAAAAGAAAAACATTAGTATGTATTTTCTAAATGCTGTGAAGTATGAAGATCTAATTCCTGATATGGATCCACTATAATCCTTAGTGATTTGCAAGAAAATTAAAACATGTACAAGAGACAGAACAAAAATATGAGACAAACTGTAGGACAGTTGAGGGGCATGGACAGCAGGCATAAATACAGCTGTTTTACCTTTTGCCGTTGTTCTCTGCTACCCGACACAGTCTGCTATTAGTCCCTAGCGCTAGACCGGATTTTAACAGTGCATAACTAGGTGCTTAACAATTGTCAAGCACTCCCAAGTACTATTAATATCGAGCCTCACATTAGGTAAGCTATTAACAGATTTATCTTTTCCCAGTATTGGAACATAATCTCATTGTTTCATACACTACAATATGTTATACCCAAAATCAAGGATGGTTACTGCCAAACTATATTAATCCCAAAACTAAAGTGTGTAAAGTCTGTAATTTTCCTAAACTCATACACTAATACAACACTACTACAAACTACTATCTGCCACCCTATAACTCTATCAGATCCCAAAACTCAGCGCTGTCATCCTATTGCAAAAGTGATTTGGATTCCTGTAACAGCACTAGCCACCTTCCTTTTGCCCACTTTTCTTTTCAGTCTTGCCATTCAACACAAACACCCACCATTTTCTCCCAAACTAATAGTCAAAACCACTACCTACCCCCTTAGAGACACTAATGAGGAAGTCATGTCGCTTAAAAAAACCCCTCCCTTCAAATCTGTATCTGCAGAAAACTTCTTTAGTATTGAACCCACCTGCTGGAATAACTCACCATTGGACATGAGAAAGGCACAACCTTTTCTAACCTTTAAAAAAAAAAAGAAAGAAAAACTTATTTTCTTAAAAATAAATATTTCAGAAATTCTCATAGTATTTCGGATTAATACATTCACTGCAATATTTCGCATATCAGTAAATATTCCAGTTTGAGTTATTGTCAGATTTTTGCATGTGTCTAACTTCATTAATAAGTATTCTAATTGCATTAATAAGTATTGTAATTGTATTTGTTTTGAGTATTATATACTGTATTAGTATTAGTACTACATCTGTTTATGATATTTGCTGTTGGTGCTCTCTGAGTCCAAGTTATGCTTGAAAATGACTCTTGGGCCAGTCTTCTTACCCAGTTAACAAACAAAACAAACAAATCTGTCTGCCATTCTGTTACATAAATACAGTTTAGTAGAATCTTGTGTCAGACATATCCTCCTTTACCAACATTTTAATTAAACTATAATGGAAAGTAAGAGAACTAATAAATGATCATTTTTTTATCTGAATGGATATCAGTTTCTTAGAACCTAGTAGGGCAGTGCAAGAAATCATGGTGGACACCATGAGAAATAAGATTAAAGACTTGTTAAAGAGAACATAGAAGCAGAGCTTTATGGTGCTTAAATGATTAGTGGCAGGATACATGAAGTAATGACACCACTTTAGGAACCTGAGCAGCATCTTTTAAAGTGTAAAACTACACCTGAATCCACTGCTGAAGAGTTTGTAGCCCTAGCTGCGATACAGCTGCCCTGGGTTGGAGTACAAGATCCGAGTGGCAGCTGTGAAACCATCCAGAAGAAGCAGGCATGAGTAGTCAGTGATGTGCCTTCACTTGTATGGATGGGGAAATGATGCTCCCTGTGCAGGACAAAGTCTGCTAGTGAAGATCTACAGCCATCACCAGAGCCTGCATGAATACAATACTGAAGGTGCAGAGCTGGTGTTGTGGCCAGAAAATTCTCGCCTATTGTTGATTGTAACCCCCAAGTATTTAATGTGCCACATGCTACTCATATAAGAAAAGTGGTCTGTGAAATGCTTATCCCACCCCCCAGAAAGGTGTGATCATTGCCCACAGGGTGACAATGACTGAGACATCAAGGAACAGAAAGGAGATCAAAAGTTGGCAGGGACAAAAAAAAATGACTACTTAATGCCACTGCTAATATTTTTCTGACATAGACAAGAAGAGTCAATTATAATTAACACATTAAAATATTTTAGAAATATGGCACGTTTACTCTTTCTATATATTATACTGTTTCATATTTAATTACTGTTTTATATGGTAACATACATTATTTCTATATACACTGCATTTCTGCCCATTATGATTTAAAAAAGAAACCCCCTAACATTATATAGGTTCATAGGTAGGTACTAGGCTATTGGCCCTAGGGCCTGTATAAGCCTAGTCAAAAAGGGACCCTGGCTTTCCCCACCCAAGAAAATTATTTTCCTGTGCCCCTGTGCAGCAGAGCCACAGACGTGATCCCAGGGGTGATCATCCAATCATCAAGAACTTTCGTGAAGTGTGCTAATGAGAAGCTTTGTTTGATATAGATAGATAGTGTGTTCCAGAGTATGGGAAGTCTCTGGGACAGGAATCTATCCCTCCAGCATGTTCTGTTTATTGTGGTGACAAGGTTTAGGTCCCTAGAGCGTGTAGCTCGGAGGGATTGGGATTTCTTTAAGTGGGAGCATGTCCAACAGCTCTGGGTTTGACATAGCTTTGTATGTTAGGCAGAGATAGCCTTTGAGTAGGCGATATGCGATGGAGTAAAGCTGGAGTCTTTTGAGACGGTCTGCTTAGGCCATCTGTTTGTGGCCGGTAATCCTCTTTATGAGGTATTTCTGTGGCCTTTCCAGTTGTTGTAGATGTCTTGTGAGGTACAGACCAAAAGGGGTGCTGTATTCTATAATGGGTCTAATGAGTGATGAGTAGAGGGGAACAATGACCTCTTTTTTTTCCTGGATGAGAAACCTTTTGTGATGAGGTGCACCACGTAGAAGGATTTTCTGACTACTGTGATGATGCGATTATCAAAGGAGAGACTACTGTCCACCTGGGTCCCAAGGTCTCTTATCACACTTTCGATGTTAAGTAGACATGTGCTTTGTTTTATGAAATATATTAATGTTGTTCTGACTACAACATGAAATTAGGATGGAAAAACTGAACCTGGAGTGTGCAGAATATCTGGGTGCTATGTCATGCTGTACTTTGTAATAATACAGAAAATAGTAGCATCATTTAGAACAAGAAACGCTGAAAAATTGAAATAGGAAAGTGAAGTGTGCTCTTCTGAGAATTACAGTAACTGAAGATGGAAGAGTAAAAATGAAAACCATGAGAAAAAGAGCGCTTCTCTCTGGTGTCAACAGACAAAATATAAACTCAAGTGATTTCTGGGAAAACTCAAAAGTCACAAAGATGCTTCATAAGCAGATAACATCACCAAAAGGGGTATAAGTCAAAAATGTCCAATAGAATAAATAGTTTTGAAATGAATATAAAAACTAAAAAAGAATTAAAATATCTACTGACCGCAAAAGGAAGAAAGGAAAAAAACATATAGAAGACAGGCCTAAAACATCATGACAGATAACTGACAAATAACTGAAAGCACATGGTCAAGGCTTTTTGTGTATCAGACTAGCTAAGGGTACTGAGGCCTGAGCTTACTCCATATCCCTGTTTTGCTTTACCACTTTATTTCAGCCCCTTAACTCCTGGTGGAGGGCTCCTATTATCAAAAAAGTTCAAGTAATTGGAAAGCCATGCTGCTTCAGTAAAAGATATTACATCATGCCTGTGTTTCAGTGTAGTTGTGTTTCCGTAATGTAGTGTTGTGTGTTATTTATTTATTTGTTTGCATTTCTTCTGTTGAAAAATTAGGTTGTCTGGTCTAGAGCTGGACCTTTTTCAGGTACAATCCAGAAACTAATATAATATAAAAAAAAAATGAAAAGTAAAATTGAATGCTGGGAGCAGTATTTGTAGTAAACCAAACGGTAAAATGAAAAACACCACTTGTCAGCCATCCCAAATAACACAAAGGACTTCATCAGATTCTGATAACTGACATTCTAAAATAAAAATTCACACACACACGCGCGCGCACACACACACACACACTCGCGCACACACACACACACACACACACACACACACACACACACACACACACACACACACACACACACACACACACACACACACACACACACACACACACACCTTACTAATAACATAAGAATTATTTGGCCCACCTTCTGCCTGTCTTCTTACCTACTGGAGGATCTGCAGGTCCCATTTAACCAATGGTTTATTTTCCTGCAACCCTAATAAAAGCATGTTCCAAGACATAACTAGTAAAACGTGAAACCAAGGTCCAAAAAAATATGAAAAAAGCAAAAGACAATGGTACTAATGGTCAATAAAGACTGGAAAGAAAATAGCTTATTGTATAAAAACTTTATTCATCGCTTTCGTCTCAACAAGACTTCTTCAGAACAAACAATAAAACCAAACCACCACAGTTGTTTAAATATACCTGATTCAAAAAGCAATGAACCAATGACAATGATGAATTGAATACATTAATTAATTGAAACCTACTAAAATTAAAACAACACACAAAGTTTAATAGAACATTCATAACATATATAAAAATTTAACCATTGAATAATAAAAACAATACACATAACTTTAAAACTTCCTAATAGTAAGTTTCCTGTGCTTCAAAAAACATTTGATGTTAATGGCATCATTCAAGCCAGGCTTTTTATCTGCCCCCAGCTTGATCTGTCAAGATGTTTCCCTCTGTTCTACAAAATTTTTGTAATCCCCCCCCCCCCCCCGGGATCAACAGGTACTGCTTCCAAATCTGAAAATAAATTTTTTTGTATTTAGTACACTCAGTAGTGCGTTTGTACAAAGCATTGTTTAAGTCTTTATTTTTAATACTATACATATGTTCTCTAATATGCTCCATAAGGGTACGGGTGGTCATTCCTACATAATATGCATCACAGCCACTGCATAACCCAATATAAACAACTCCCTTACTTCTACATGAATAATGACCAGGAACCTTGATGGTAAACTTCAAATGTGACTAGAATATATATGATCCCTCTGAGATGAACCTACACAAATTACAATAGCCACATCTGAACATCCCCATTTTTGGCACACCCCGTAGACGTGTCTTTGATGGCATTGCTTCTTTCTAAGACATTCTTAAGACAGTTAGTGTTTCAATACACAAAATTAGGTTTAGTACCTAGGACATTACTGAGCTCACTGTTACCTTCCACAATCTTCCAATTTTTCTGAATAATCTCCCTTAAACCACCACTGTCCACTGTCATGTCCAGATTACACACTGTGCTATTTACTAATGTCTTGGTCCTACTGGTTTTGTTACTAACAAATATTATACCCAAAGGGCAATACATTCGGGCTTGTCAGATGACCACTTCTCTCTTGGATTTGCAAGAAGAGTTTCACAGAATTACCTCTGTTTTTAGATAGGGGGTATGATTTAAAGTATCTTGATACTTTGCAAACAGATATTTTGAATAAGAGAGATAGCCTTTATCCCCCATACTTAAACATTTGTTTGTGTATAGAAACACTAACTGTCTTAAGAATGTTTTAGAAAGAAGCAATGCCATCAAAGACACGTCTACGGGGTGTGCCAAAATGGGGATGTTCAGATGTGGCCATTGTAATTTGTGTAGGTTCATCTCAGAGGGACCATATACATTCTTGTCACATTTGAAGTTTACCATCAAGGTTCCTGGTCATTATTCATGTAGAAGTAACGGAGTTGTTTATATTGGGTTATGCAGTGACTGTGATGCATATTATGTAGGAATGACCACCCGTACCCTTATGGAGCATATTAGAGAACATATGTGTAGTATTAAAAATAAAGACTTGAACAATGCTTTGTACAAACACACTATTGAGTGTACTAAATACAAAAAAAAACATTTATTTTCAATTTTGGAAGCAGTACCTGTTGATCCCAGAGGGGGGATTACAAAAATTTTGTAGAACAGAGGGAAACATCTTGGCAGATCAAGTTGGGGCAGATAAAAAGCCTGGCTTGAATGATGCCATTAACATCAAATGTTTTTTTGAAGCACGGGAAACTTACTATTAGGAAGTTGTAAAGTTATTTGTATTGTTTTTATTATTAAATGGTTATATTTTTATATATGTCATGAATGTTCTATTGAATTTTGTGTGTTGTTTTAATTTTAGTAGGCTTCAATTAATTTATTCAATTAATCATTTTCATTGGTTCATTGTTTTTTGAATAAGGTATATTTAAACAACTGCGATGGTTTGGTTTTATTGCTTGTTCTGAAGAAGTCTTATTAAGACAAAAGCATAGAATTTAGTTTTTATACGCCAAGCTATTTTCTTTGCAGTCTTTATTGACCATCAGTACCATTGTCTTTTGATGTTCCAAGACATCTTGAAGTCTTTGCCTGTTTTTGACACAGCAACCTTTTTCAAAAGGCTGATCCAATCAGTCAGTACACTTTCTGTGAATAAACACATCCTTGTATCTCCACTAATTTGTCTACCATGTACTTTCAGATCCTTTTGCTCTCGAGTAACCTTTTCTGGAAATGTTATATGAGCTGGACAATGTGGATTCCCCTGCAGTACTTAAGTGCTTCCATTATATACCAGTTTGCACTTTTTCTTCAATATAAAGTTAGTAAAATGTTACAAATCTGTTTGTGAGTGGCTTGAATTGGAGACTATTACTCTCTTCTGAACTACACCTAGTCCGTCTATTTCTCTGTAAAGATAAAACCTCCAGAAACACAAATTCCACCATAAGCTGGATCTCCCAGATTGAGGGTTGACAAGTTTCCTGCTTTCTGTTAGACTGCCACTTACTCTGCATCCCAGAATTCCAGCAGCCACACTTCTTGATATGTAACATGGTACCCATCACTTTAGGTTTTACAGATAATGCAGCTGGGGCTGTCATTTAGTCCAGAGGATTAAGGCCATGAGCCCCTTAGAAGCCATTTCTTGTAGTCCTTCATTTGGTTTCTTAAAAGTCAATTTGCCTAATGTATGATTCTGAGCAAATCATTTAATCAGACAGTATGCTTGGCCTGAATCTGAAAAAGTCCATGTGTAATAATGTTCTACTGTGGTTAACAAATACAAATAAATAAATAAATGTTACATGTGAAAGTACTATCCTTTGTTGATATTTCTGTTTCTCTTCTAAATTTGTACTATTTTTCTGGGTTTCTGCTTCCCACGTGTTATGCTATTTTTCATTGAACTTAAGCTGCATTGTTTAATTTTATTTCTCCAATTTTGTGAAGCCCCTTTGCATATTTACTGTACCTCCTTCATTATTTATAACCTGATACACATGGCTGTGTTCTCTACAAAATGTATACTTTCCTTACAAACTTTCTTCTAGCACTAATTCTCGTTTCATTTTATCTTTTGCTTCATTCACTGATCATTAAACCTGCCTCTCCTGTTCTGTATTGGCCAGTTTGTTCCCCAGGGGAGGGGTGTAAGAGCCCGATAGCCTATTAATTCCTTCAGGCTGAACAGCTGAGCTCTGGGAATAGCTTCATCATCCACAGGCATTCTTTTTTTTTTCTTTTTTTTTTTTAAGGCCCAAATGCTCATCCTTGGAATGACTACAGATTCTTAAAGGAAAGTGGTACACATGGCCTTTGTTGGAGGTGTGAACTGTCCTGCAAGTGATATGACTCAAAGGCTTTGCATTACACTTGCAGCAAGTACCTTCATGCATTCCAATCTCTACTAGAGATCTATTTTATTTTTTTTTATTTAGACTTTGTTAACTGAATAGTTGGACTAACTCCTGGACCATTTTCAGCTATGCGACAGATGCTATTGCACAGTGAAGTTCATGTAATACAGCACACTTTTAGACAAAAATTTATATGAAGAGCTAACATACATCTGTGGGAGAGGTCCATTTATGAATGCAATCACTTAAGGCACAGGCTTACAATGACAGAGAAGTACAGTTATACATGCAGTTGTTACCTAGCTTAATACTTTGATATTTTATCATGTTCTGTAATAAGTTATAGTTTCCTAATTAATATAACATCAATAGTAGATAAGAAAGTAACTATATAGAGTTTTCTATTTACTAAAAAATAGTTTTCATTATTCATATGCATGCAGTCCAGAAGTCCATTAAGGAGCCAAGCCTAGTTTCCCAGTTGCTGGAGGGCACTGTCTGGATAAGTGACAAAATCAGATTCACAGAGAGGACAGATGAAGGCTGAGGGAATCAAACCTTGGCCTACAGGAAGCAATTTGTTAATAGTTCATAGCCTCCACCTTCTGCACACACTGCCAGAGTTTGTGGCACTGGTGGGCTAAGGAGCAGCATGTGGAAAAAAGGAGTGTGTCTCTTGTTAATTTACCCACTTTACATGAAACAGGTACCTGTATGGGAGTCCTGTAGGTGTTGAAGAAGGTTTTTCCTGAAATCTTTGTAGGCAGTGATGTCTTTTATTTGGACTGGCAGTCAATTCCAATTAGATGGGATCATTTTGGAGAATACTTTTTCACATGTAGGCAATGGGGAAAACATTGTGCAAGTGTCTTATTTTCATGACTTCTTATTGTGTAAGGAGAGCTTTTGATGATGAGTTTGCCTTTCAGTGCTGGTTTAAAATCTTATGGGATAGGATCAATAGCAGTAGGGTAGTGTGTGCTTTTCTTAAGTGATGTAATGGTATTTTAGTTGTGGGAAAAGACTAATGAATGTACATACACTATTTAAAGTGGTTTCTATGGGGACAAGTATTGTGTGGCAAATATAGTGAGGTTATGGGGAGGGCATGTTCTTTTCTGGGTAGTGGGACAATTTTAGCTATAGCCCTACAAATTTCATAAGTAAGATAATTTGAAATGATTTAGGCTACTTTAAGCTGATTGTTTACTTTAGCAATAATGGTTTGAGTTTAGATTTTAAAAGTTAGGTTAGGAATAAGATTGAGACCCAGCTATTTGTATCGGTGCACATTTTTTTATTATTATTTGGGCATCACTGGGCGCTTTTAGTCTAACACATTTGTCTCTAGTGAGGTTTTGTGAGTGTGTGTGTGTGTGTGTGTGTGTGTGTGTGTAAGCACGCGTGTGCACACTCATGCACACAACCATGCCAATAGCATGGTTACTGTTTTATCTGTATTTAGTGTTAGTCAGTTAGGTGCTAGCCAGTGGTAGAGTGTATTAAATTAGTTTTGCAAATGATTTTGTATTCCATTGTTTGAGAGGGTACATTTGTGTAGGTTTGTCTCATCTGTGTAAAGGATTGTGTTTTCTTGGGGATTCATATTATTAATATCACTTATGAATTCTGTGAATGATGTGGCACCCTAGTACAGAACATTCTGTGGTACTTCTGCAGTCAAGGTGCCTTCTGCTTTTACATCCCGTGTTTGCATTATGAATGTTCTTTCTGTAAAACAATTTTGAAACAAGGTTCTGAGCAAACCTTGGTTTTCATAGTTTAACTGCTTAAATCTATAAAAATAGCTCCTTTTAGTGAACCTTTGTCCATTGCTGAGTAGATGAAGTCAGTGATGGTTAGGACATTAAGGCCATTACAACAGTTGTACTAGTGGTCAGTTCTTATACCATATTTTTAAGATGCTGGATTATCTGGTTGTAAATCAGCCTTTTGAAATGTTTTTGTTTTAGGACATAAGCAAGAGATGGGGTGGTAATAAGTAGAAGACGCGGGAATTCTTTTTACTATGTTGATTATTAGGGAACATTTAAACTGTGATGGGGGTGATGGATGTGGTAAAAATGAGATTATAAATATGTGCTAGAGGCTTGACTAATGATTTTGTAGCCCTTTTTAAGAATGCTGTGTGGATCCTGTGCTTAATGGGGTGCATATAGTGTCCAGTATTTCCAGAATTTGTTGCACTGTTTTAGATGTTATATAATGGACGTGGAATGCAGGGTTACATAAAATGTAATTTAATCATTACACTGTTGTCCTCTGACTCTTTTCTTTATAAGAGAGAAGCATCTGTTTAGTATGTTACTGGTGATGTCATTAAATGTTTGTAAGGCTGAGGTAGGGTTAGTGGCTTGGTATCAGTATGCAAAGTGGATATCTCAGATACATGCACTGAATTCTACCACCACCCCCTCCCCAGAGATGCAGGCTTCACAGCCTCATCACTCATATTCTTTCCCTCATCAGCTTCTCTTGTGCTCAGGCTGTTAATCAAACATGGATCATCTGGGTCATAGTCAGGATTATAGCCCCTTATGCTAGAAAAAGCCTGAAATCATTCCTTCTCCTTTTCAGGTGATCACCTCTTTGGTTGTCTGAGGGTCTTTTGTTTACAGTGGAGGACATACAATCTTGTACCAGGTCAGTCGCAACCAGCAATTCTTCAATTCAGCATTACAGACACCAGTCAACTTCAACTTTGGAGAGAAAATAACTTTTAGTTTTAGCAAGAAGCATGATATCTCCTCTGGGTTATCAAAAGTTCTAGGATCTTTCTGCTACAGTGTTTTCAGTTTATAATAATATCACTGTAGCTGAAGAAGAAGAGGAGGGGGAAGGCATGCCCGAAGGCAGGAAGAGAGGAGGAAGGTTAGGAGTGTAGTACTGAGGGTAGGAACTTTGAATGTTGGCAGTATGACTGGTATAGGGAGAGAGCTAGCTGATATGATGGAGAGAAGGAAGGTTGATATATTGTGTGTGCAAGAGACCAGAAGGAAGGGAAGGAAGGCCAAGTATATAAGAGGCGGGTTCAAATTGTTATATCATGGTGTGGATGGGAGAAGAAATGGGGTAGGGGTTATCCAACAGTATGCCAAGAGTGTTTTGGAGGTGAAGAGAGTGTCTGATAGAGTGATGTTTATGAAGCTTGAAATTGATGGTGTAATGATGAATGTTGTTAGTGCATATGCTCCACAAGTTGGGTGTGCGATGGATGAGAAAGAAACATTTTGGAGTGAGTTGGATGAAGTGGTGGTGAGTGTACCCAAGGGTGAGAGACTAGTTATTGGAGCGGACTTCAATGGGCATGTTGGTGAAGTGAACAGAGGGGATGAGGAAGTGATGGGTAGGTATGGTGTTAAGGAGAGGAATGCAGAAGGTCAGATGATTGTGGATTTTGTGAAAAGGATGGACATGGCTGTGGTGAATACGTATTTTAAGAAGGAAGAGCATAGGGTGAAGTACAAGAGTGGAGGAAGATGCACACAGGTGGATTATATCCTATGCAGTAGGGCCAGTCTGAAGGAGACTGGAGACTGTAAAGTGGTGACAGGGGAAAGTGTAGTTAGGCAGCATAGGATGTTTGTCTGTAGGATGACATTGGTGATCAAGAAGAGGAGGACAAGTGTGAGAGCAGTGCCAAGGATCAAATGGTGGAAGTTAAAAAACGGTGATTGTGAGATGGAGTTCAGGGAAGAGTTAAGACAGGCACTGGGAGGCAATGAAGAGCTACCAAATAGCTGGGTAACTACAGCAGAGCTAGTAAGGGAGACTGCTAGGAAGGTGCTTGGTGTGACATCTGGACAGAGGAAGGAGGACAAGGAGACATGGTGGTGGAATGAGGAAATAAAGGAGAGTATACAGAGGAAGAGGCTGGTGAAGAAGAAGTGGGATTGTCAAAGAGATGAAGAATGTAGACAGGAGTATAAGGAGATGAGGCGCATGGAAAAGAGAGAGGTGGCGAAGGCTAAGGCATATGAAGAGTTGTATAAAAGGTTGGACACTAAGGAGGGAGAAAAGGACCTGTACCGATTGGCTAGACAGAGGGACCGAGCTGGGAAAGATGTGCAGCAGATAAGGGTGATAAAGGATAGTGAGGGAAATGTACTCACAAGTGAGGAGTGAGTGTTGAGCAGATGGAAAGAGTACTTTGAGGGGCTGATGAATGAAGAGAATGAGAGAGAGACAAGGATGATGTGGGGACAGTGAATCAGGAAGTGAAACAGATTAGCAAGGAGGAAGTATGGATATCTATGAAGAGGATGACGAATGGAAAGGCTGTTGGCCCAGATGACATACCTGTGGAAGCATGGAGGTGTGTAGGAGAAATGGCAGTGGAATTTTTAACCAGATTGTTTAATGAAATTTTGGAAAGTCAGAGGATGCCTGAGGAGTGGAGGAAAAAGTGTTTTGGTACCTATCTTTAAGAATAAGGGTGATGTACAGAGCTGCACTAACTACAGAGGGATAACATTGATCAGTCACAGCTTGAAGTTATGGGAAAGAGCAGTGGAAGTTAGGTTAAGAAGGGAGGTGATGATTAGTGATCAGCAGTATGGTTTTATGCCAGGAAAGAGCACTACAGATGCAATATGTTCTCTGAGAGTGTTGCTGGAGAAATACAGAAAAGGTAAGAAGGAGTTGCATTGTGTCTTTGTGGACTTAGAGAAAGCATATGACAGGGTGCCTAAAGAGGAGTTGTGGTATTGTATGAGGAAGTCGGGAGTGACAGAGAAGTATGTAAGAATTGTACAGGATATGTACAAGGGTAGTGTGACATTGGTGAGGACTGCAGTGAGAGTGACAGATACGTTTAAGGTGGAGGTGGGATTACATCAAGGATGAACTCTGAGCCCTTTCTTATTTGCAGTGGTGATGGACAGGTTGACAGATGAGATTAGACAGGAGGCCCCGTGGACTATGATGTTTGCAGATGACATTGTGATATGTAGTGAGAGTAGGAACCAGGTTGAGGAGACCCTGGAGAGGTGGAGATATGCTTTAGAGAGGAGAGGAATGAAGGTCAGCAGGGCTAAAACAGAATATATGGGTATAAATGAGAGGGAGGGTAGAGGAATGATGAGGATGCAGGGAGTAGAGTTGGTAAAGGTGAATAAGTTTAAGTACTTGGGATCAACAGTTCAGAGTAATGGTGAGTGTGGAAGAGAGGTGAAGAAGAGAGTACAGGCAGGGTGGAATGGGTGGAGAAGGGTGTCAGGAGTGATTTGTGACAGACGGGTACCAGTAAGAGTGAAAGGGAAGGTCTACAAGAGGGTAGTGAGATCAGCGATATATGGGTTGGAGACAGTAGCATTGACGAAAAGGCAGGAGTCAGAGCTGGATGTGGCAGAGTTAAAGATGTTAAGATTTGCACTGGGTGTGACTAGGATGGACAGGATTAGGAATCAGTATATTAGAGGGTCAGCTCAGGTTGGACAGTTTGGAGACAAAGCAAGAGAGGCAAGATTGCATTGGTTTGAACATGTGCTGAGGAGGGATGCTGGGTATATTGGGAAAAGGATGCTAAGGATGGAGCTGCCAGGTAAGAGGAAAAGAGGAAGGCCTAAGATAAGGTTTATGGATGTGGTGAGAGAGGACATGAAGGCGGTTGGTGTGAAAGAGCATGATGCAGAGGACAGGAAGAAATGGAAACAGATGATCCGCTGTGGCGACCCCAACGGGAACAGCCGAAAGAAGATGATGATGATGATGATGATGATTGTAGCTAATGTTACTGCTTTTCTTTAGTTTAGTGTGTTGACGGTCTTTCATTAGATCCATCAGTAGCCAAGTGGCATGCTGTATGGAATGTAAAGGTACAGAAAAAGCATTGCATTTGCTTGTTTTAATAGCAAAGTTCAACCATTCATGGTGCTGATTTTTTTTATTTTTATTTATTTATTTACTTACTTTTGATGTTTTCGGGTGAGATTGCAGGCTCAGTTTCTGTTATTTACTATTTACTGCATTCTAGTCATTCTATACACAGATAAAACTGCTCTGCTTTGCTCAGAACACAAGTGTACTCAAAACTAATGTAAACTTCTAGGCTTCCTATTGAAATGCCAGCACTCAAAATGTCAAAGCCAAAAAAAAAAAAATAAAAAGACTGAAAACCCAAAGAGGAGCAAAACTCAAAAATTGCTCTTCTCCTTAAAACTTCTTTTTGCAGGGGGAAAGGCCTACTTCAGCACCCCAGACCCCAAACTTAAATATACCAACTCTTAGATTGCCATACCTCGAAGAAAAGGAAATATTCTAAAAAATGGCATCTCGGACTTAGTAATTGTAAGTTTGATTTTTCAGCCGTTCAGCCTGTGCATTTCAGGACTCACTATAGTGGGTCCTGACATTTCAAATGGTTAACAAACTTTCTAGTTAGTGTATAATGCTGTTTCATAAACAGACTTTGCAGAATTAGCAGAAAATACACTGGCAAAAAAATGGTATTTGGCTCTCAAGACAAACAGTATCTATTCTACTACAAATGAAAGTTAATTTTATCTAGATTCATAGAAATGGATACAGTTTAATTTTCTTAATATCTTTTTCTCTGGACAGCTTCCCCTCTCACCTTTTGGATAAATATAAGTTCATAGGTTCATAGGTTTATACTAGGCTATCTGCCCTAAGGCATTTATAAGCCTAGCCCAAATTTTTGTGGCTTACGCCACCCCTTATATGAAAAAATACTGTGCCCATTAGTTTGTTGTGCCTCTGTCCAGCAGTGACACAGAGATGATTCCCGGGATAAACCTACGATCTCCCATCCACAGGTCAAGATTTCTCTTGAACAGAGCCAGCGAGGTGCTCTGCCTCACATGGACCGGGATTTTATTCCACAGCATAGGGAGTCTCTGAGTAATAAATCTATCCCTCCAGCACGTCCTATTTATATCCGTGCTAAGGTTTAAGTCGCTTGCTCTAGTGGTTTTGGTGGATTTGGATTTTTGAGGTGGAGCATGTCCATTAATTCCGGGTTGGACATGGCCTTGTATGTCAGGCACATGTCACCTCTGAGCAGACGGTATGCAACTGAATAGAGCTGGAGTTTCTTCAATCTAGCAGCATATGACAGATTTTGGAGTCCCTTTATCCTTTTGGTGAGGAACTTTTGGGGTCTCTCCAATTGCTGCAGATGTCGGGTGAGATACATCCCGAATGGGGCATTGTACTCGATCATTGGTCTGATAAGTGAAGAGTACAGGGAACAATGACCTCACTAGATCTGGATGTGAATCCCTTCATGATCAGGTGGGCAATGTAGAAGGTCTTTCTAACCACTTTAGCAACGTGAGTGTCAAAAGAAAGGTCACTGTCAACCTGGGTCCCCAGGTCCCTGATAACCTCTTCTGTGCTTAGTGGATTGCCACCTATATGGTAGCTTGGGGTTACCTTGTTTTTCCCGAAGGGTATGACTATACATTTTTTGGCGTTTAACTTCAGGCCATGGCTCTGGCACCAGCTATCTGTTTCCGTGAGTCCCTTCTGAAGGATATCCATGTCCGATGCACTTTCCACTATGGCGCCCAGTTTGCAGTCGTCTGCAAACTTTGTCAGCCAAAGTCTTCCCATGTTGGCCTGTACTTCTGAGAAGTAGACGCCGAACAATAGGGGGCCAAGGACCAAGCCCTGTGGGACACCACTTGTGACCGGCTTGGAGTCTGACATAGCACCAGCAACTCTAACCCTGTGGGTTCTGTCCTTAAGCCAGTTTGCAACCCATCTTGTGACATATGGGTTTACATTTAAGCTGGTAAGTTTTTCTACAATACCCGAGTGGGGTATTGTGTGAACCTTTGCAAGGTCAAGGTAGGCTGTATGGACTGCCTTTCCTCATCAATGGCCTTGGTGACTGTTTCGAAGAAGTCGACCAAGTTCAAAAGGCATGATCTGCCCTTGACGAAGCCAAACTGGGTCGGGTCCAATGTCTGCAAGTCCCCTATATCTTTGTTTATGAGCTCCATTATAATCCTCTCCATAGCTTTGCAGACTAGACTTGTTAAGCTTATGGGGCGGTAATTA